>NW_007731258.1:20134-23117 GCF_000696425.1 Galeopterus variegatus | reverse complement strand
GATGCTATTTTGTAAAATGAGGCAGCCTTTATTACATGCACACATGAGTATACAAGTTGACTGGAAAATTTGAAATTTGAATGTGCCAAAGCAAGGAAAACTTTTAGATAACAGCATGTTTCTATGAATTACGAGTGCTGGGTCCAAATTTTGCAGAGAATTGCTTTTCTAACTTTAATCATCTAATTTACTGGTTAAATTACTATACATTATCTGAGTTATGAAAGCAAACTTATGACATTTTATTTATAGTATCTTTACTCAATATGCTTGTCATTATATCTCAGTGGTTTGAAAATATATCTATTTATCTGGTCCAGTGCCTTAAAGTACTTGGAAAGTGATTTCTTACTAATGATTAAAGGACTATTTTCTTTAGAATAAAACACTATTCAGAGCAAGTTCTTTCCTTTCTCCGTGGTGGCTGCAGCCATGAGTATACTCAGGCTTCAGAGGAGGCTTGCCTCCAGTGTCCTTCACTATGGCAAAAAGAAGATGTGGTTGGACCCCAATGAGACCAATGAAATTGCCAATGCCAACTCCTGTCAGCAGACCTGGAAGCTGACCAAAGAGGGGCTGATCATCCACAAGCCTGTGACTGTCCATTCCCAGGCTCAATGTTGGAAAAACACTTTGCCACCAGAAAGGCAGGTGTACAGGCACAGGTAAGCTAGAGGGCACGGCCAATGCACGAACACCAGAGAAGGCAACCTGGCTGAGGGGGATGAGGCTTCCATGCCGGCTGCTCAGAAGACAGCCTGAATCTAAGAAGACTGACCGCTACGTGGATCGCAACCTGCCGCTGAAGATGAAGGGGAACGTGCTCAAAAACAAGCAGATTCTCATGGAGCACGTCCACAAGCTGAAGGCAGACGAAGCTCACAAGAAGCTCCTGGCTGAACAGGCTGAGGCCCACAGGCCTGAGACAAGGAAGCACGAACGGCCACGAAGAGCGCCGCCAAGGAGGAGATCGAGACTTTGTCCAAGGAGGAAGAGACCGAGAAATAAGGCTTCCCTCCTGTTGTACATAGTGGCCTCAGTGACTACATACATCAACCCTTCAAATAAAATAAACCTCTATCTGCAAAAAAAGGGGGAGAATAAAACACTATTTAAGGAGATCTGTGAAATAATTTGCATACATGTTAATTACAAAGTAGTTAGATGCATATGCATTTATAACTTTTATTTTGCAAGTCACTTAGTTTCAGAATGAGAGTTCATCTGGTGCCTTTCTTTTGCGAGGCACTTTGACATTTATTATCTTCATTTAGTAGGCAGAAGTGAACAGATGTGGTGCTTGTGTGAATGAATATCCTAATGGTTGTACTTATTTTTTAAACCACAGCTAATTTTCTGAGTTGTGTTAGCCTTAGGAACAACTTTCTAAGGGACTTCTTAGTATAGTTTAATTCTTTGCATTTTTTCTGTATAGGTGTAAAACATTTATTTAAAAAACCTTTATATATATATATATATATATATCCCAGCACAACCAACAAAACTTGTGAATATATTGTGAAGTGTTAAGTAGCTGGGTGTCTCAATAACTGGTTGGAAAGTGGCTTCCCCTGTGGGATGGCCTGAGACCCACACCCCGTCCTGAGCTCTTTGCCACCCCACAGGCCCGTGGAGTCCCATATGAGGCTATTCCTGGCACTCTAAGGACTGAGGACCGTAAGCAGAGGCCATTCAACTCTCTGCTCTGTCTTCCTTCCCCGCCTGGTGTTTCTGCTTCTCTCTGCAGCTCTTTCCTGCCCACACCTGTTCCACATGGTCAGAGCCCTCAGTCCTTCCTCTCTCTAGTTACTCAGCTTGTTCTTTTTTCTCCTCAGCCTGGTGTCCTAGGTTTGAGATTCTGGCTCACAGCTTTGTGGAAGGCCCTGTCTCTCATCACCTGCCTGTAATTTGCCATCCGTGCCCCTCAGCATCAATGCCCCTCAACAACAGTGACATGGGAGCTGGACACAGAAGAGCAGGAACTGGCCTCACCAGTGCCAGGGGCGGAGTGAACCTCAGAGAAGCCCGAGTCTCACGCAGCCCAGCGTCCACATGCCCCACACCCGCCCTCCTGAGAGGCACAAGGCAGGACTTTCTTTACCTGACCTTACCTTGGCATAAAAAAGGGAAATATATAGCATGCGTGTTCTTCATTAGATGCCATGTTGAGAATTCTAGTCCCTCTGGGAATCTAAATGGCTAAATGTGTATGTCGAGAACGTGTCTGCTCCACGGAGCTACCAGTTTTCAGAAGCGACCCCAGCACGCTTTGTGCTTATTTGGCCAAGTGTCCTTGTGCAGGTGTCGGGAGCTCCCCATGGAGGTACCGGTGTCTCAGAGAGTGGGGCGGGGTGTAAGAGGAGAGGACCCTGAGGATGGAACGACCGAGAGGAGCCCCCACCCTGGGCGTGGCCGTCGGGCTGGGACTGCCTGACAGGACACACTGGGAGGTCGAGGCCCTCAGGAGCGTGAGCAGGGAGACCAGCCAGAGGGTCCAGGGTGTCTGGAAGATCTCAGCCTTTTACTGAACAAGAGGACAAGCCCGGGCTGGGCCGAGCAGGGAGCTGTGATCCATGACCTGAAGAGAACTTCCAGGCAGGGAAACGTGGGCAGGAGGAGGCTGCTGGGGGACCACAGTGGCTCGACTGGCCGCTCCCATGTATCTCAGGGCAGTTAATACCACATGAGACCCCCGCACATAAATTCTTTCAGTTCAGGTAACTGAAAAGACCAGTCATTCTTGCTTCAGGCACAGTGTGATCCAGGGTCCCAGGCAGTTTCCGGGGGACTGGCTTCTGCCCCATCACTGGGCTCAGCCTCCCCTGCATTGGGTCCTCCCAGCAGCCTCAGGCTCACATCTTGTGCTGGAGACCAGCTCCAGTCGAGTTGTGGGTACCCAAAAAGGGAGAGGGAGGGTCGGCAAAAATAAAAAACACAGACGGAGACCTCAATGCATCAGTATGCACGTTCTCTCTCTGCGGGC
>NW_007731258.1:3814-19449 GCF_000696425.1 Galeopterus variegatus | reverse complement strand
TGGAACATATGTTGGTGTGGTCAGTTTATCATAAGAGGATAATTTTAAATTGTCCAATTTATTCGTATCCTTCTGTGGGAATGTTTAGTTCAATGACCGCATAATTATTTGTGTTATTTTTATAATCTTTTGGGAATTCAGAGAACTGCCACGCTAACCAAAATATCAAAAGAGAGAAGGCAAAAGCCATGAAGCCAAGGCAGGAACCCCCATGGCTGTAGCAAGTGTTCATAGCTGCGGCCCTGCCAGCAGCTCTCCCTCCGGCAGCCTTGCCAACTCGGAGAGGGCAGCCCAAGCTGACTCCTTTAGGATCCTGCCATGGTGTGGACTGCACCAGTCTTGCTTGACGGAGGACAGTAGAGGAAAGGAACCTCTTCCAGGAACACGAGAAACGTGGGCAGGAGTTCATGGTGATGAACGGGTTGCTTGCCTAGTCCTAAAACCATCCCAAGGCTGGGTCAGGACCCAAGGTGACACCCTTCTACCCACCACCCTGATTACAAGGTAGGTAGGGCCAGGCAGGAGGTCCCCCTGAGAAAACTGGAGACAGCTGCAGGGTGACCCCAATGGGTCCTCATGCACTGTGGGCCCATGGTCAGTTCTGGGTCCACACCCATGCAGGGATTTCAAGGAGAGAAGCCAGGGTGAAATCTATGATGGCATTTGCAAAACAAACATCCTTCTAGTGAAACAAATTTTTTCTTTCTGTCTTTCCTCACTGGAGGTGATAGATGTCCAGACTAATCTGTCTACATGAGTAATAGAACATTAGCCAGAATATGCAGCTCCTTGTTTACCCTGTATGTTTATGCAATTCTCAACTTCACCAAAGTAGAAATCATCTTTATTTCTTAGTTCCAATAAAGACAATTGAGGGCTTAATTAATGCAAGGATGCAGAGCGCTTCAAAATTTAGTACATTAAATTTTCTCACCAAACTAAGATAAGTTGCATCAAGATTTCAATACTAAATCCCTTGAAGCAGCTAATTAATTGAGAAAGATGAAGCTAGTCTGAAAATGCAATCATAAATATAATTGAGTTAGGGAATTTAATAATTCTGCAGGCTTCGTTGGCACAGTTGCTGGACATAAACTCAGACCCGCCCCCTCTGGCATGCCCCACCCAGAGCACAGAGTCAGACCAATGCCAAGCCCCTCCCTGAGCTGCGTGCAAACTCACCTGACACACATCTTTACCTGATGCATGTCCTTGCCTGATGCTGCTGTTGTGTTCTCTCCTTTTCCAACAAGAAAGCAGAGATTCTGACACAGGCACTTGGGTCCTGTGAGTCTTCTTTAGCATTAATATCCTAATGGCCACCCTTAGTGAAGTACAAAAATACCAAGTCACCCTCATGTTACTCAACAGCTTTTCCAGAATAAGCCAATACAAAAATGTCTCTTTTAGGCATTTGTATGATTTTCAGTGAGAAGTTCAATGAATGTTCATTTAAACAATAGGTTTATTTTCAAATTTAATCATTTCTAATACTATTACTACATACAATATTGTGATAAAAGCTATAATAATAAGACGGGCCCAAGGCATGAACCAACCATGTGCTTTCAATCAGGAGTTGACTCTAATGTGCCCTTTTTAACACGTCCCTGAGTTCTGTTCCTTTTCATGGATTTCTGTTCTGTGTGCCTTGCCTCCCAGTCACTCACATTAACCAGCATGTGGAACAAGGAGATTTCAGGGCCAATTGGTCCCCCCAGGGACCTTCCCAACTTGCAGTCCCCTGGGCTTTGACAGAAACTTGCTATAAAGAGCTGCTCCAAGATCCAATTGCAGATAGAGACACCAAGACGCTATCTCTAGGTTGCCCAGTCTTGCTCTGCCCATCACCCTTGAGGACGGGATGAGGCTAGAAAGTCCCTGCTTTGCTTGTGTTCGTGAACACTGAGACCCTAGACTGTCACTAGACAGGAAGTGCAGCTTCCACCCCAGGCATCCTTGGGGCCAGTCTGAGCAGACAGGAGGGGTGATGTCCTTCCTCCCCTGGTTCACATCCTCCCAAGCAGTGTCATGACACATTCCGGTCTGTGTCCCTCAACAGCACAGACCCAGGCCTTGTTAATGCAGCACTGCTGGACCCAGGGAGAGTGCCCGGCTGATGTGTGGGAAGGTGAAGGTCACAGTGTTCACCCATCGGGATGGCGCTGGCGCAGGGAAAGGGGTGCTGGCTGTGAGGGTGGGAGGACTCAGGCCCTGGGGAGACTGGGATACTCGGGAGAAGATGGAGCTCCTTCCAGGGACTGTGCTTCCATGTGCTCGAAGGCATGAACCACCGAACGCCAGCCTTTCCCTGTCCTGTGTGCAGGTTTGTCTCCAGAGGGAAAACTCTGAGTCCAGAATGGAGGACCATGTGTTATCCACCCGCGGGGCTCATGGCACAGGCAGGCCGTCCATAAGTGCTAGGGGAATAAGTGAGTTTGAAAACAAAAAAACCACCTTTGTCAACAACTCTACTTAAAAGTATGCACTTTCCACAATCTAGCCAGAATATTTTTAAGGCCAAAAAAGGTATTAAAGAGCATCGCGTTCCTATTTTAAGTGAATATTCTGAAGTGTCAGGACAGAGGAGAGACGGCCTCAAGGTGAGCCTGAGAAAGGAGTGTAACAAAGGGGCCGTCCCTGGGAACTGAGGCCATAAGGCATGCAGGTGGCAGGGCCAGGCCACCGGGACAGGGCGAGATTGGGAGTGACTGACCCCGCCCGGCCGCTCCAGCCACACGGCGAGGGCTGCAGGAGCGCAGAGCGGGCAGAGTCCCGGGTGCACCCCGTGTTCACTGTGTGAGCCCCAGTGACTTCTCCAAAGGCTTCGCACCCGGTGACCAGAGGTGTGGAGTGAGCCAGCCGGCGCTGTGGGGCGGCCCCAACGGCTCGGGACACATCTGTGCACAGAGGGCACTGCGAGCCCAGGCCAGCTGGGAGCACCCGAGAAGGGAGACCCGTCCCGCAGAGACAGCAGCACCAAGGAGAAGCACCTGCTGACCACGGGCACGAATACCCGTCAGTAAGAGCAGGAGCCCGGCCTTGAAGAGAGGACAGCGTCCCCCACAACAAGGCCTTGATCCAGACGTCCTGCAGAGAGTGCACAACTGTGTCCCGGGAAGCCCATGACATTAACACAGAAAAGGGAATGAGACTCATGGCTTTCATCAGCTCTGACTTGATTAGCAAAGCAGCCTGGGATTTGCACCTCTCAGTCAAAGAGCAGGTAATAAGGCACCTGCTGAGCTCGCCTTGGTAGACACGCCAATGAAGCTGAACGCCGACATATCTGTTTAAAAGGTCGGTGTTCTTATTTGTCTGCAGAAATGCTTTCGCATTGCTAAATCTGTCTTTGTGTTTTTCGTCCTTTGTAAATCTTAGTCATTTTAATGAAAAACAGCAGATTAAATGGCCAATGAGACTCAGCATTAAATATGGCTGCCACACTTAATTTCCCAAAATTAGCTGATAAATTTTGAATTCAGACACAATTGTGACCCACTCTCCCTGCAGCAGAGGCTGCTTTTGGAAGTCTGCCCCATCCAGCTTCTGTGAGCCCACGTCTGATCCACTGAAGGTGGGAGGAAAAAGTAAATGCGCCAGAGACACCTGAGTGTGGGTGTGCACAGGCCCAGCGTGCAGACCTGCATGAGCCTCTGCTGCTTCCTAAAAAGTAAAAACCCAGGTTAACTTTTAGTATGCATTTTATTTGCATTCATTGGCAAAGATCTTTTGTTTCTACATAAAGTGTATATAAGTACCGCTTATGAGTTGATTTTATAGTCATTTATACCCTACCCAGAGAAAAGCTGTTAAATTTATTGGAGCTTCTCCCAGTAGGAGAAAAGGGGAGAAGACCAGCCTCTGCCTTAAGGTGCACGACAAAACACTGGCGTGAGTGGATGGGAGGACATTGTAGGACTCTGACTTTCCAAAGTGTGTGCTATTGTGCTTACTTTAAATTGTACGCATGAAAATTGAGCTCTTCAGGACCTGCAGACAAATAAGTGTATATATGTGGGGGCGCGTGGCTCAGAACACTGCTTTTCAATGAAGACAGTGATGAGAGGTTGGAGAACGCTGACTTTCTCTTCAAAGGAACAATCTCATCATCCACCCTACCCACACGTGCTGCCCCAGCACCAGAAGGCAGCACCTGGGCCATGCCACAAAAGCCTGCACATACAGTTCTGAAAGTGCTGCCCACCAGAGCTCTGACCTTGAGCAGGGCCCCCAGCCCAGTTCTGGGTCTGGAGAATGGCCATGTTGGCAGAGGTGGGGCACAGACCCTATGGCACTGAGCAAGAGCAGAAGAGCTGCAGAGACCTCGGGCTGCTGACAACACCTGATACCCAGCAGAGCAAGGGGAAGCTCCTACAGCCCCCAGTGAAACAGGGCAGAGAGCCTGGGATGCAGCTCAGCCGAGCCCTCTGGGGACTCCTAGAGTTGGATGCCACAGGGAGAAGTGTTCCTACTTACACTTGTAACTTGACATCCATGTTAAAGTTGCCTAACGTGAGCAGGTAGTTGGGTGCATTCAGGGGGGATATTTACAGTGCCTCCTATATACTTGACACATCAATCACAGACTGCTATGTGACATGATTATTATATGTTTGTGCTTATCTCAGACGTAGAGCTGTGCTGCTAGCTGACTAGGGATGGGAGAGGTTGGCTTTCTCCATTGGTAAGTTCCCCAAAGAACTACATCTTCCTTTCTTTTCAGATTGTTTCAAGGGAATGTCTGGGAGAAAGTGTCCAAAAATATAATCACCTCCTAGGAATAAAATAACAGCATTCATATAGTAAGTTATGACAAATAGCTGCTACCTTATACAGCCTCTTTTTTAAATGAGTGCAGAGTGTACAGCAAGATGCAATGAATTGTGCTTTCTTGGGTTCTTATTTGCTGCCTTGGGGAAAAAAAATAAAATTTGAAGGCAATAGTTCTGTTTATCAACCACAAAAAAAAAAAAAAAAAAAAAAATCAGTCTAACATGCGGGGAATCTACACAGCCTACCAACCACCACACACCATGAGGTCGGAGTTCATGGACTGGACACTTCCTCATCCAGTAAAATTTGTAGCAAGACAGCACCTCTTACCTGCCATTGCCACCCGTAATTCAGAACAGCAGACTGAGGTACTGGAGCATTTTAATTTGGGCGCCAAGATTAATCTCTTCTGACCATACCTACAGACACAGATACTGAGTAGACATGAGAGTCCAGTGTGCCTTCTGTAAACTCTGAAAGGAAACATCAGCTTTCTCAAATGCAGTGGTCACAAATGTGGGGCAGATTCAGGAACACATTTCAAGAGTCAACCAAACTTCAGTAAAAGATTTACTATGAGTTCAAACTCCAGGAATTCAGTACCATAGATGCTGCCATCACAAATGAGAAACATTAAGCCATGGTACTCTTCTTCAAGGTTTACTAGTAATTTGACAGTGCTTTGGTTTGTACGTTTGTCCCTCCAAAACTCATGTTGAAATTTAATTGCCACTGAAACAGCACTAAGAGGCAGGACCTTTAAGAGGTGCTCAGGCTACAGGGTGGGATTAATGCTGTTAATGAAGGGTGACCTTAGCCCCTTCCGCCTCTGTGCCCTCCTGCCTTCCACCCATGAGGACAGCGTGCTCCCCCCTCTAGAGACACAGTGAGAAGGCCCTGGACAGATGCCGGCCCCTTGATCTTGGACCAGCCAGCCTCCAGAACTGTGAAAAAACAAATTTCTCTTTTTTATAAATGACTCAGTCTGTCTAATTCTGTTATAGCAGCACAAACAGACCAGGACAGAAATTTAACAGAAAATGTTTTTAGAATCGCCAAAAGGCACAGTGGATGGTCTTTGGGAAAGCACTCTTAACAGACTGCACTTGCCATTGTAGGGATATGGAGTTTTACTTTATCAGGGTAATATTCTCTCCTTATCTACACATGGGAAATCCATTTAGCAAAGGCTAAATTAGCAAAAACCATCCCCGGAAGGCTAAAAAGCTGAGCAGTTTCCCACAGCTTCATGGTTCTAGCAGCACAGAGGCTGGAGTTGCACCCCCAGCAAATCGAAGGATGTCTGGAAAAACATTCCAAATTTTGTGTAATATCCCAGAAGAGCCACAGTCCAGGACTAAGGGCCACACCTTACTGGTAAGTTTAATATTAATCTAGAGGCAAAGAAATACTACAACTCAGGAATAAGAGCACAACTGAAATCAACTTTAATGAACCTAGAAATTTGTTTCACTTAGAGAGGATCAAGAAAACCCACTTTCACTGTATCTACTGGCCAGAAGAAATTTAACTTTCAAAGAGGAAGATAGAACCCTCCAGAGCCTCTATATTTTTCTATCACAGTGTTTAGCATTTAATAAAATAATTGCAACACAAAAGAAAGTTATCAATGGAAATAGTCCTACAGACAACTGACAATAATTATATAAAAGGAACATTAAAATACTTATGACAAGCATATCTTTTAAAAATCAAAGGGGAAATTAAGAATCTTATCAGATACTTAAAGAATTTAAAGCATCAAATGAACATTCTAAATTTTTTTTTAAAAAACCCATATAACATTTAGTATTTATTAGAGAGGATTCATGAACCGAATGATGTATCATTAGAAAATATAAAATTAAGGCAAAGAGAGGAGTATGTATAATTCATAAAAGAGAGCAAAAAAGATATGAAACTTTGTGAAAAGTCCTAACATATGAGCAATTGAGCACCCAGAGAGGAAAAAAGCATGAATCAGAAGAAAGATTTGAAGGAATTGTCACTGAGAACTTTCCAGATATTAAAACACAAATTAAGATGCTATATAAACCCCAAGGAGTTAAATATAAAGAAAAATCATTGATGGGTACATCATGCTAGAATTACTGCAAAAAAAAAAAAAGAAAAAGAAAAGAAAGAAAAAGAAAAAAAAAGATAAGGGAGATTTCTAAAGCATCAAGAGAGAAAGGAACAATGTTCATTGCAGCTCTGTTTACAAAAACCAAGACAAGGAACCAACCTAAATATCCATCGATGGATGATTGGATAAGGAAAATGTGGTCTATATACACCATGGAATACTGCTCTGCCATAAGAAAGAATGAAATTCTCCCATTTTCAACAACGTGGATGAGCTTGAAGAAACTTATGTTGAGTGAAATAAGCAAAGCACAGAGGGATAAATACCACATGTGCTCACTCATATGTGGGAGCTAAGAGAGAAAGGAAGGAAGGAAAGAAAGATCACAGTGGTGCCGTGATCCAACAGAGGGAGGGGACTTTCCTAGGGCTACAAAGTGGAGTGGGGGGAATGGAAGAAGGGGAGGGAGGTTGGGGATAATTGGGTGGGGGACACAGAGTTCAAATGCAATTTGTGGTGATGGGCATGCTGCCAGTATGAATCTGGACTTCACATCTTGAGCATGAGGGGTGACAATCAGCTTTGTATCTCATGACTATTCATAACCAATAAAAATGAATAAATAAATAAAATTTAAAGAAAATAAAGAACAAGATTGACAGCTAGGTTTTCAACAGAAACTGTTTAAATAGGAAATTAACAGAATGACATATCTAAAGTGCTAATTGGGGGGAAAAAAGGTAAAATATTAAGGTGAAAATCGGACCATTTGAGAAAAGCAAAAGCTGATAAATTTTGTCACAGTAGACAAAATATGATAGGGAATCTTTAAGGCAGGAAGAAATTGATCCTAGACAGAAAAAATGAAGAAAAATAAAGAACACAAGAACAAATAAATATATGGGTAAATATAAATAAATTTTGACTATTTGAAGCAAAAATAACAATAATGTCTCAAAATATATAAAAACATGCAGAAGAAAAATATATGAACACAATACACAAAGACAGAAGGGATTAAAGGAAGTTGAAATGTGAACATTTTGTGATTTTTGGCAAAGAATAAATTTATTAATTTTGTATGGAATGTGTAATGTATACTTTAATTTCTAGGATAAAGGGATAATTTTTTAAATGCATATCTCAAACTAAGAAAAGAGATAAATGTATGAATAAAAAATATTTGATAAATCTAAAAGATGAGAAAAGAGAAATAAAGGAACCAAGAAGAGAGGCAATGAAGAAACAAACAGCAACATCGCAGATCATAAACTCAAGTAATTCAGTGTTTTAAAATAGAAAAGGCCGTACATTTAAGTGATAGAAATTGTCAAACTAGGTTAAATAAAGCAACTATACAGTTTACAAAATACATATTTAAATATAATAACACAGAAAAATAGAGTATGGTAGATTGAATAAGGAAAGCACATGCAAGCCCTTCCCAAAACAAAGGCACTTCTGGACTTAACGATGGAGTTACATCAGATAAAACCATCATAAAGTCAAAAAATAATAACTCGAACCATTGTAAGTCAGGGACTGTCTGTAATTGATATGAGGAGAACACTTTTAAAAAATTTATTTATTAATATTATTTTTTACAGTCTAAGATGTTGCGGAGAAGTTTGGGGGTGAGGGGAGAAGGAAAGATGGAAGGAAATAATAAGGTGCAAGGAGGAGGGAGGGGTGTGGTCGAGGCCCGTGGCATCCCCCTCATTCTGGCAGGGGACACCAGGGGGCTTCCAGCAGTGGCTTGGTAGATACTTGGTAGCTGCTGGATGGTCATCACTGGGTTGATTGTGGATGTCAGGTGCGGTGTGGCTGTAGCCCTCAGCCCCCCACCACCCAAGCTTGGGAACCCAAGGTGCTTCCTGTCGTGGCTCGGTGGTTGTCACTGGGCTGGCTGTGGATGTTGGGGGATGTGGCTGAGGCCCTTGACCCCCCCCACCACCATCCCAGTTCAGAAGCCCAGGGTGCTTCTTCCCGTGGTGGCTCAGTGGTTATCACTGGGTTGGTTGTGGGTGTTGGGGGGACATGGCCAAGGCCCAAGGACCTCCCTCCTCCCTGGATCAGGAGTCTGGGGCTCTTCTGGTCCTTCTAGGTTTCCTAGGTATTCTTTGGTGGTGTTAGACCTTTACTGGTTAATATCAAACTTTGTCTCTGATCTGTGGGTTTTTTGTGTTTTCTTTCAGTTCTGTGTGGTGTGGTTGTATTTTCTTTCAGTTCTGTACTGTTCTCACCACTTAAACTCTGCACTGGAACTAGTTTTTTGTCCTTTGCTTACTTCTAAAATAGGAGAATTCCTGTGGGAACCAGCACTTGAGCTCTGTGGTTGAACTAAACTGTTGCTTCACGGCTGATTCCTTGGGGAAGGCTTTTTGTGCAGCTCAGGTTTTAGTGGTTGTCTTTGTAGGTACTTCTGGGTCTCATGAGTTCTGGTGCACCTGGGTTGTGTGGAAACTCTGGTCTGACCCTGAAAGTTTTCAGCAAACTGCATCCCCTCCAGTTCTGTATTCCTGTGGTCCTGCACTGATTGGGGGCAGATCAGCTGTCCGTGTTGTGCCCCAATGTTCCCCTGGTGTCCTGTCTCCCCCACCCCCCACAATCCAAACACTTCCCATGGGATGGGCCATGCACTGGTCACTTGTAATGTCTCACCAGCCTCTGAGTGGCTCTACTTTTCAGTTGTCTGTGGCCCTTCACTCTTATGTGGGTCCATGGGAACCCGATTAATGGTCTTGCTGGCCTGGGGCCACTTCTCCCCTGCAGCCTCCAAGCAACTTCATCTGAAGGGCACAGCAGTGGCTTTTGCCAGCTCTTGCTCTGTGCACTTACCAGGGCCAGCCTGGAAGCATCCAGGACTCAAAATGGTCAGAGAGGTTCTTCCTTTCTCTCATCATGGCTTCTCCCACCTCCATGCACTCTGCAGGTCTCCCCTCCTCTTCCCCTGAGCTCCAGCAGCCCCAGCTTGGCTGTTGTTTTTTTTTTTTTTTTTTTTTTTTGTTTTTTTTCGTGACCGGTAAGGGGATTGCAACCCTTGGCTTGGTGACACCCGCACCGCGCTCAGCCAGTGAGCACACCGGCCATCCCTATATAGGATCCAAACCTGCAGCGTAAGCACCACTGTGCTCCCAAGCACGGCACTCTCCCCAGTGCGCCAATGGGATGGCCCTGTTGTTGCTTTTTAATAGTTGTATATTGACTGATTTGTGGGAGACAGTGACACTGGGGACTGTCTATTCTGCTTTCTTGACCAAAAGCCAGTTCAGTATACAGAGAGCATTATACCAATATATAGATATATGTATACAGATTTTGCATTCCTTTTAAGCTCATATAGACCATTTATCAAAAAGACTATATAGTGAGCCATAAAGTAAGCCCCTCTAAGTTTCAAAGAACTGAAAATATTTAGAGTGTCTTCTGTGATTAAAGTTGAATTAAACTGGGAAATAACGAACAGAAAGATATCTAGAAAGTACTAAAAATATTAGATATTAAGTAACACATTTCTATACAATACATAAACCAATGAATAAATCACAATGAAAATTATAAAATGTTTTAAACTGAATTATAATAAAAATAAAACATAGCTAAACTATAGTAACACTATAAGTTTTTAAAGAAAATACATGGTTTTAAGTGTATATATTAGAGCATAAACAGAGATATAAAATAATCACTCAGAGCAAATATAACCTATTAAAAGCAAAAGGAAGAAAATAAATATAAGGGAATAAATATGACAGATAGAAAATAAATCTTACAAAAGGGAAAACTGTCAACCAAGAAAGAAAAAAAAAGAAAAAGAAAGAAGATTTTCAAAATGATTAATATAATTAATAAACTTCAAGCAAGACCAATCAAGAATAAAAATAAAAATGCAGGTTTGTGTACAAATAGTGAATAAAGGGGGCCATTGTTAAGATCTTTTAGGCTTAAACAAGATGATATTATGGAGGGGTTTATGCAAACAAGTTTAAAAATACAGGTGCAGTGTCCACATTCCTTAAAAACAACTTACCACAACTAATTTTTAAAAAGAAATAGAAAATTTGAATGATCCTATATCTAATAAAGTTATATGAAAGTGTGTTTATTGTTTTATATAAAGAAAACTCAAAACCAGTGCAGATGAACAGGTCCCACTGAATTCTCTCAAATGCTTAAAAAAACGATAATGCCAACATTACACAGATTTTACTAGAAGAGAAATACAATGAAAAGTCCTATCTCACTGTAATAAAAGAACACCAAAGTAAATGCAAAATGAGTGGGAAAAGAGCAATTACAACAATCAAAGAAGAAGTTAATAAAATAAAAATATTAAAACAATGGAAAGAATAAAGTGCAACCAAAATCCTTTCTGTTAAAAAAATTAATAAAATGTATAAATGTCTGGCCAGAATTACAAAAAATAAAGATGACACACACTGCCAATTTTAGAAATAAAATAGACATCATTACTGATCGCACTAAGATTAAAAAGATAATATGATAGTACAGTGAACAACTCTATGTGCACAAATTTTATCATTTATAGGAAGTGGTCCAATTCTTTCAAACACTACAAAAAATAAAGATGACACACACTGCCAATTTTAGAAATAAAATAGACATCATTACTGATCCCACTAAGATTAAAAAGATAATATGATAGTACAATGAACAACTCTATGTGCACAAATTTTATCATTTATAGGAAGTGGTCCAATTCTTTCAAACAATGCTACCAACATTCTCTAAATTACAGTCATAAATTTATTAAAGAAACTTCTCAGGCTGGATGGTTTTACTAGCAAAATCTGCCAACAAGTAAAAGAACAAATAATAACTCCTACATTTTCTTCCAGAAAATAGAGGACACTTTCTAATTCAGTTATGAATCCAGCGCTACCTTTACATCAAAGTCAGATGATGACATTACAAGAAAAATACAACACATACGAGGATCCCTCAAGAACACAGATGAAAACACAATGTTACCAAATCAAATCCAGCAATTCTTAGAGAAGACAATAGATCACAAGCAAGTGAGGTTCACTCTAGGAATGGAAGGCTGAAAACCAATCAGTGACCTTCAACGCATAATTTGACAGGGAGGATACACACAATCCTTTAAATAGAAGCAGAAAAGTCACTTAACACAACTCGACATTCATTCATCCTAAAAATTCATAGCAAACTCAGAACTGAAGGGAACTTCTTTAACCTGGTGAAGGTGTCGACTGGACATTTTGCCCCTTTGATGGTTAAATTGATGTATCAACTTGGCGAGGCCACAGTGCCCAGTATTTGGTTAAACACCAGTCTCGATGTTGCTGGGAAGGTATGTTTTTAGTTGTGGTTAATGTTTAAATCAGTGGACTTGGAGTGAACAGATAACCCTCCATAATGTGGATGGGCCTCATCCCATCAGTAGAAGGCCTTAAAAGAAAAGATTGAGGTCTCCTGGAGTCTCGATGTTGCTGGGAAGGTATG
The DNA here is from genome assembly GCF_000696425.1 of Galeopterus variegatus. Taxonomy (NCBI): domain Eukaryota; kingdom Metazoa; phylum Chordata; class Mammalia; order Dermoptera; family Cynocephalidae; genus Galeopterus; species Galeopterus variegatus. The sequence goes on along the minus strand of NW_007731258.1, from coordinate 7,100 downwards.
TTTTTAGTTGTGGTTAATGTTTAAATCAGTGGACTTCGAGTGAACAGATAACCCTCCATAATGTGGATGGGCCTCATCCCATCAGTAGAAGGCCTTAAAAGAAAAGATTGAGGTCTCCTGGGGAAGCATCTCTTCTGTCTCCCGATGGCCAGCAGACTCAAGCTGCAGCATCAACTCCAGTTATTCACTCCAATTCAACAGTATGCTACAAGTCCCAGAGAGTGCAACATGAAAGAAAAAATAAAAATAAAAAATATACATATTTAAAATAAATAAATAAATTGTTTCTAATCAAAACAAATGCTTGTCTATGTAGAAAATACAAAAGAATGTACAGAAAGCTTCTGGAATTAGTGAGCTTAGAAAGTCTGTGGATACAGAGTCTACATATATATAAATCAAATTAATTTCTATATTATAAAAATTAACAAATGGTTTTTGAAGTTTTCAATCCATTTTTAATAGCAACAACAAAAACAACAATCTAAAATGTTTTCTAATGTGAAAAATCAAAGGAACTAGAGTAACCAAAATAATTTGGAAAAGAGAACAAAACTGGAGTACTCACATTACCTAATTTCAAGATTATTATGAAGCTATGGTAATGAAGACAGTCTGGGATTAATAAAAAGATAGACACATGAATAAATTCAAGTATTCCCACAATAGACCCACAGAAATATTGTCAACAGTTTTGCTGACAAAGGTACAAAGTAATTCAGTAGAGTCTTTTCAACAAGTGGTGCTGACAACCATATGCCAAAAAAATTAATCTTGAAACCTAACTTCCGCCTTATATCAGATTAACTCAAAGTGAATAATAGTCCTAAACATCAAATGAAAAACTATAGAATTTTGATAAAAGAAAGATCTGTGTTATCTTGGTTTTGGTGGTGAGTTTGCAGGTTAACCACCAAAAGCATGATCCATAAAAGACAAAATGGATAAACTAGACTTTATCAAATTAAAAAAAAATTGCTAGTGAAACACTGTTAAAACAATGAAAAGACACTTCAGATACTGAGAGAAAATATTTCCAAATCATATTTCCAATGAACAACTTGTAGTTTAAAATGGTCTTGAAACTCAAGAATATGAACACATTCCAAGCAATAAAACTGAGCAAAATATTTCGGCACTAACTTACCAAAGAAGATGCATAGATGGCAAGTCAGCATTACAGGATACACAGCAGTGTCCATCATCTGGGATATACAAATTAAAGGTGTGGGCAAAAGAATGGCTAAAATTTAAAATAAAAGAGTTGAAAACACCAAGTGTTGGTGAAGACGTGGAGCACTTAGAACACTCACATTGCTGGTGGAAAAGTGAACTGGCACACACACCATGAGAAGCAGGTGAGCAGACTCTCATCAGGCTAACCTTCCTCTCACCATGAAACCCACAGTCCCACTCCAAGGTACCTACCCAGGTGAAATAAAGACCTGTATTTATGCAAAAATTCTTGAAGTCAATGTTAATAGCAGTTTGATTCTTAACTGCCAAAAACCAGAAACATTTAGATGTCCTTGAATAGCTAAATGGATGAACAAATTGTGGTCATACCTACTCACTAATAAAATATTACTTATCAATAAAACATTAATTCATAAAACATTATGGATAGATCTTGAAGGCCATTGCTAAGTAAAAAAAGCCAGACCCCCAAAGGCCGCTATCGCACAATCCTATTTATAAGACATCTTGGAAAGATTGGATGGATCCTGGAAAAGGAAATCATTAATAGAAAAACAAGAAAAATGTGAATGAAGTCTGTGGTTGAGTTAATACTAATGAGTCACTGTTACACCTCTGGTGTTGGTAAGTATCCTGTGGTTACTTACATGTGATGTTAGCTTTGGAAAAGCCTGGGTGAAAGATACTAAGGAATTCCATTCTATCTTTGCAACTCTTCTACAAGTCTAAAATTATCTTTTTAAGTTAAAGAGTTAATTGTTTAGATCATGGGTCAGCAAACTGTGCCCATGGGGCAAATCCAGCCCACCACCTGGTTCTATAAATAACATTTATTCAAATTCATTCTTGCTGGGTATTTCATGTATTTTGTGTGGCTTTTAGCTTTCTCACTATATCTTCAGGCTTGAGTAGCTGCCACTGAGACCACAGGATCCACAAGCCTGAAATACTTAATGTCTAACGTTTAACAGAAAATGTTTGCTGACATCTGATTTAGACCAATGTTAATTATAATGTATCCAGGTATTTATAAGACATGTAATAGTGAAAAAATCACAACGATAGCACAAATAACAGAGGAAGGTAAACATCAGCCAGTTGCTGAAGGTTTGTGCATTGTATGTTCAAGTAGTATTTTATTTGAAAATAAGATGAGGAGTTTAGCTATGAAGATGATCCAGAAGATAAAATAAGACTTTAAAGCATAACCAGTTGATCTCAAAGAAGTCAAAACCTAAGGGACAAAGAAATAAAGAGCACACATGCACCTGGAGCAGTGCAGGCTGTGGACTTACCTGCTTCTGCGTGAATAATCACATCAAACACAAGTGGACCATGCACCACAACTGAAAGCAACAACCATCTAATGTGATAAAAAAATGTAAAGCTGAACTGTGTGTTATTTACAAAAAAGTAAGGTACAAAATAAGGCACAAATAGGTTGAAAGTAAAAGCCAAGAAACATGTATTATGCTGATGCTAAAGATGAGAAAGCAGCATGTCTGTTTTAGTATCAGAATAGTAGATATGAAAACAAGGACACTACCAGAAGCAAACAGGACTTCTCAAAATGATGAAGAACCAAGGTGACATAAATCTATGTGTGTCTGGGGGAAATTCCAAGTGCATGAAGAAAATACCTATGGAATTAAAGAAAGAAACAGACTGAAACATAATTATAGTCTGAGATTTTAACCTCCTTCTGTTCTTGATTTAAAACTCAAGTAGAAAAGCATAACCAGTATAGAAACTGCTCACCTACTTGACACGTACAGGACGTGCTTTTCAAATGCACATGACCATATACTGAGCCACAAATAAGTTATCACAAGTTTAGAAGAAGTAAGACTGTATCAGTACTTCTCTGGATAAAATGGAAGAAAATAAGAAATAGAAAACAAAGTGATTGCCATAAAAAATGCCAAATCTCGGGCCGGCCCGGTGGCGCACTGGATAAGTGCGCCACTTGGGAAGCACGGTGGCGCTCCCGCCCGAGGGTTCGGATCCCACATACAGACCGGTTCCCGCTCACTGGCTGAGCGAGGCGCAGGAGCAGCACCGAGGGTTGCGATCCCGTTGCCGGTCCCCG
>NW_007731258.1:0-2814 GCF_000696425.1 Galeopterus variegatus | reverse complement strand
CAACACTGATGGTTGCGATCCGTTGCTGGACACGGAAAAAGACAAAAGACAAAAAAAAAAAAAAAATGCCAAATCTTTGTATATAAAGCAACACACTTTGGGAAAAAAATAGATCAAAGAAAAAAAATACAGTGAAAATCTGAAAATATTTTGGACTATATGGACAAGACAACATATCAGAATTTGAGTGATACTTGTCAAATAGTGCTTAGGAGGGAATCTACAGCTTTAAATCCTTACATTCTAAAAAGAGAAAGGTTTAAAATCAATGATCTGAGAGGTCCCACCCCACCACCCCAAACTGGCACTGCACAGGTGAGCCCATTGGTGCCAGCCAGCCCACAGAACCACGTGGCTCCACGTGGCCCCTCATCCCACCTCAGACCCAGGGGGGAACACCAGCCTATGGATCTGACCCACCAAGTTTGGCCCAGAAGAACTCCACACATTAGGGGCTCATTCTATGACCACAGAGTCTCGAACAGGAAACAAGTTGGTTTAAATCACCACCACCACACCTACTGTCAAGTAAGACAGTTCACCCCCCCCCAGTAGCAATCAACGGCACTCCACAGCCAACCATAGTGAAATAGAAGAAGCAAGCCCCCTACCAAATAACCAAGCATCAGTGAAAAAGCACTTGAAGTACAAACAATGAAGAAGAATGACACCACCAAAAGGATACAGTAATGCCCCAAATTCAGACTCCATGGAATAGGGAATCCTTGAAATGTCTGAAAAAGAATTTTGAGTAATGATCTTAAGAAAACTTGAAGAAATAAAGGAAGACTCAATTACAGAACACAGTGAAACAAGAAAAAAAACATCAAGAATATGAAGGAGGAAATATCCTAAGAGATTAATACCATAAAAAAGAGTGTAGCAGAACTTCTAGAAATGAAAGACTCATTCAATGAAATAAAAAACATGACTGAGAGCTTGAGCAGCAGGGTAGAACAAGCAGAAGAAAGAATTTCAGAGCTTGAAGGTGGTCTTTTTGAAATAACTCAGGCAGACAAAAAAAAGGGAAAAAAGAATTAAAAATGAGGAAAACCTAAGAGAGATAGCAAACAATCTCAAGCACTTTAACATCCAAATTGTGGGTATTCCTGAAGGGCAGGAGAAGGAAAAAGGTATTGAAAACCTACTCAAGGAAATAGTAACAGAAAGCTTCCCAGGTGTAGGGTGAGATACAGACCTTCAGGTCCAGGAAGCTCAAAGGTCCCTAAACAGATTCAACCCATAAAGATCTTCCCCAAGACATATTATAGTTAAATTCACAAAGCTCAAAGACGAAGAGAGAATTCTACAAGCAGCAAGAGAAAAGCATCAGGTCACTTATAGGGTAACCCCCACCAAACTAACAGCAGACTTCTCAACTGAAACCCTACAGGCCAAAAGAAAGTGAAATGATATATTCAAAATAGTAAAAGAAAAATACTTCCAGCCAAGAGAAAAGATATACCATGCAAATGGAAACCAAAAATGAGCAGGAATAGCTACTCTTATATTGGACGAAATAGACTTTAAACCAAAAAACATTAAGAAAGACAAAGAAGGCCATTATATGATGATAAAGGGAACTATCCAGCTAGAAGACATAACAATCATAAACAGGTATGCACCCAATACCAGAGCATCCAGATATATCAAGCAAACACTCTTAGACCTGAAGAAGGAGATATGTCCTAATACATTAATAGTGGGTGATCTGAACACCCCTCTCTCAGTGTGGGACAGGACTTCCAGGCAAGAAGTCAACAAAGAGACACAGGATTTAATCTACACCGTAAACCAACTGGACTTGGCAGATAGATACAGAACATTTCATCCAACAGCTAAAGAATACACTTTTGTCTCATAAGCTCATGGTGCATTCTCCAGGATAGACCACATATTAGGTCACAAATCTAGTCTCAGCACATTTTAAAAAATTGAAATCAATCCAACAGTCTTTCAGACCACAATGGACTAAAACTGGAGATAAACAATAAGCAAATCACTGTAAGATATACAAATACATAGAAAATAAATGATAGGTTCCTGAATGACCTATGGGTCCAAGAAGAAATTAAACACGAAATCAAAAAATTTCTAGAAACTAATGAAAATAAAGATACATCACACCAAAACTTGTGGGATACTGCAAAAGCAGTACCAAGAGGCAAATTTATTGCAGTAAATGCTTATATCAAAACAAAATGGAAAGACTCCAAATAAATGACCTAACACTATGCCTCAAAGAACTTGGAAAACAACAACAATCCAAACCTAAAGGCAGTAGACAGAAAGAAATAATTAAGACCAGAGCAAAACTAAGTGAAATAGAGACCCAAAAAACAACAGAAAAGATTAAAAAACTAAAAGTTGGTTTTTTGAGAAGATAAACAAAATAGACATGTCATTAGCTAGATTTACAAAAAAAAAAAAGAGAGAGAAGACCCAAATAACAAAAATCAGAAATGAAAAGGGAGACATTACAACTGACACAGCAGAAATACAAAGAATTATAGAGACTATTATAAACAACTGTATGACAACAAACATGAAAATCTGGAAGATATGGATTAGTTTCTAGACACATATAAATTACCAAGACTGAACCAAGAAGAGATAGAAAACCTGAACAGACCAATGACGAGCAAGGAGATTGAAGTGATAATTAGCAATTTTCCAACAACAACAACAAAAAAAACAGGTTCAGATGGCTTTACAGCTGAATTCTATCAAACTTTTTTTTTTTTTTGTCCTTTGTGAGACCGGCCGCACTGCGCTCAGCCAGTGAGCGCTGTGAGCACACCGGTCATCCCCATA
>NW_007731257.1:164156-165227 GCF_000696425.1 Galeopterus variegatus | reverse complement strand
GTGTCGGTGATGGGCCATAATAATCATATACAGTGTATATTGACAAAAAAAAAAAAAAAAAGGCAGAGCAAAAGGGGATTCCAGGTTGAGGGAACAGCCAGTGTGGGTGGCTCTGAGGCACAGAACACTGGGATACATCCGGGAAGGCTCAGGCAGTTCATATCCCAAGGGGCCAAAGGGTCAAGGGGTAAAGGAGTGTACACCTTCGTTGTGGGGGAGGGGAGGGGAGTCATCCAGGGCAGGCAGTGAGGCCCAGGCAGGCCTTGTGGGGCCCCAGACACCTCCGGGTCAAGTCTTCAAGTTGAGGCTTTTACCTCACTGCAAGGATCTGGAAGCTGGTGCCTGGCAGTTCCTGTTTCAAGTGTAAGGTATAAACCTCTTTACTGTACCTTTGATGGCCTCCCTCAAAGAGGAGTCAAGGAGGAAGCTTGCTGGAGGTGGGAGTGTGAAAGGGAAAATCGGTCAGTCCTACTAAGCGCTCGCCCTGGGTGACGCTCTACAGGGCTTCAACTACAAGCGAAGTTGACTGACCTGCCAGGGATACAAAGCTCGTGACAGGATTAAGACCAGGGTTCAAATCGTTTCACGCCAAACCGGGTCCCAGCCTTATTAACCCACTGCAGAAACCCAAAACTTAGAATCCCTGCAAAACTGCTTAAATACGCATATTTCCCTCCAAAGTCATCATTTCCAGGGGTAAAGCCCAGGAATCTGAATTTTTAACAGGCGTCCTAGTGATTCTCACGCATATCGGCAAGTCTGAGAACTGAGCCCTGCACCTCCGGACCCCAGCCCAGATACTCTGCCTGGGTCCACCCACCGCTCCCGAGCCTCCTACGGCTGACAGGCGACCAGGAGGTCTGAACCCCACCCTCTGGCTACAACTCGGCCACCGGCCTCTTCCGGAAAGTCCTTGCGGCAGGTCGCCGTCGACCACCGCGCCCCGTCGCAGCCGCCGGGGTCAATGGTCTGGAGCTCCGCTGGTGTACAGTTTCAGCGGGGACCTCGCGTGCCAGGACGCGGCGTGACCAACGTGGTCCCGCCGGGATTTCGAAGCCGCGGGATGGACGC
>NW_007731257.1:153161-163662 GCF_000696425.1 Galeopterus variegatus | reverse complement strand
GGGGGGGGCGCCCCCCCCCCCGGCGGCGGCGGCTGGTGCGCGCGACCGCGAGCGGCGTGCGCAAGCGCCCACGGGCCGCGCAGCCGCCATTGCTCTTCCGCCGCCAATTGAAGCGGCTTGTTAAAAAGAAGGAAGGCTGAGAGCGACGCCTCGACGACAGCGGCCGGGGACTGCAGAAGCAGCACACTCGCGGGGAGTGTCCCCCTCAGACCTGGTTGACTGGAGTAAAGAACTACAACCCCCAAAGTGCACTGCGCCGCCGCACCGCGGGAGGCAGTGACGTAAGGGGCCTCGGCCGCTACCATTTCTCTAGTGGGGGGTGGGGGACGCGGTGGCGAGGGCTGATGACGCACTTTGCTTGAGGCTGGAGGGTCACCGGAGGTCAGCGCTAAGGGACTGGGCTCAGGTTCTCGAAGCGCCTTCGCGAACCTTTTTGTTTGACCAATTTAAACTGATGGTCTGTTATCCTCAACTACAGATACCTGCTGACTCTGTACCCGCTGTCTTTAGACCCCCGGGCCGGCCACTGAGCCAGCAGATACCATTATTAGGTCTTTATTTTGGAATAATTTCTAACAACTCCCATGTACCCTTTGATAAGATTCACCGGTTAACTTCTTTTGCCCCAGTTGCGTTATCATTTTCTCTATTCTCTCAGTGCCTGTTTAAACTGGGCCATTTGTGTTGGTTGCGGATATGATACCCCTTTACCGCTCTAATTAGAGGTACATCCGTATGTATTTTCTAAAAACAAGAGCATGCTCCTACATTCAAAATCAGGTAACATTGATCAAGACTATTTTCTAACGCATAGTCCATACTTAAATTTCCAGTTGTCCCAATACTGCCCTTTATGGAAATTACCTTTTTATTGGCCCAGGTTCCAGTCCAGGAACACAAGTTGCCTTTAGCTGTTTGGTCTCTGGTCTTCTCAGGTTTTCCTTGACTCTCATGCCAGATTCCTGGCCAGTTGTTTTGCAGAACCAGGTCTAGGGTTCTCTGACGTTTCTTCACCACTGGACTTTATTATGTGATGCTGACCAGATGCAATTATTCAGAGGCTAGGGTGTGTCTTGGGTGGGCAAGGAGGATCAATGTCCAGCCACACCAGCCTCTGGACACACTCTCAGGCCATACTGGGCCAGACCCTTCCTGTGGGCCCCTCTCCTGCTGGGGTTTCACTCTCATCTCACTGAGATCTCTGGCTTCCCTGTAGCACCCACGTTGGAGCCATGGTCCACGCCTTCCTTATCCACACTTTGAGGGCCCCACTTGCCCAGGACACGGGCCTTTGCCGAGTGCTCTACTCCTGCGTCTTTGGCGCTGAGAAGTCACCTGATGACCCGCGAGCACATGGTGCTGAGAGGGACAGACTTCTCCGCAAGGAGCAGATCTTGGCCGTGGCCAGGTAACCGCACGCCCAGCCCCAGGCGTTCGTTGTACACATGTCTGATTGTGATAGGTATTCTGGCAGGACTAAGAAGCAGAGAGAAAGTTTTAGAGTGACATTCCCAAAGAGTCTTCTACAGTTGCTCATAAGTGTTATGTGAAAAAGGGTTGAAGAATTAATAATGCTGTTATCATTATTATTACTGTAGTTAGCATTTACTGAACTTGTAAAATGTGCTAACCATTATGTTCATGTATATTAACTTCTGTAATCCTCATAATAGTCTTTTGTGATAGGTACAGTTATTATCCCCACCTTACTGATGAGTAAACTGAGTGTTTTAGGAACTTAACCTGCCCAAGATTATGCAGCTAGAAAGTGGCAGAACTGAGATTTGAGTGTAGGCAGGCAGACCCGGTGTAGATTAAACATGCTTTTTTGTACTGCAGTGTTTCTCAGGACCTGTAGTGTGCCTGTAGACTTTATGAATCTCTAAGGAAAAGAGAGAATGTGGTACATGGGGACTCCTTATACCCAGGGCTTCCTGAAAGCCTGGGATCCAGAACACACTTTGGAAAACACTGTTCCAGACTGGGGTGGCTGGTCTTGGACCTTCCCATCCCAGATTCAGATGGAGCTGGCAGGTGCCAGAGTCTCCCAGGACACTGTGCCTCCTGTGTGTGGGTTACTGCTCTGAGGCCACGCTTTGCCAGGTCCTGCCATCTTCTTGTTCTTCTTGACTTCCTTCCTGTCCCTGTAGCGTAGAAAACCAAACAAATGCATTTAAAACCAGCCTGTGCATGGCCCAAACTGGAGGACAATTCAGGAAGGATCAGAGGGAGCTTTCAAAAACCTTGATGGTCACCTGGAAGGTCTTTCTTTTTTACTTGGAGCTGGCTGCAGGGGGTGATGAGGATGGAGAGGTTGGTCAGCCCGGGTTGGGTGATGGCATTTATTCTCCTCATTTATTGCTTACTTTCCTTGTGTTGTGGAGGCCGCTGTGAAGCGGGCGGGGGCAGGATCTTCTCCTGGTGCCCTTTTCCAGCTGTAGGAACTTTGTTCACAACCTGCCTTCTCTTGGCCGCATGGAATAAAGTGGTTCAGGGCCTGGAGGTTGGGGCCTGGATTCCCATCCAGGCTCACACTTCCTGGCTGTGTGGCCCTGGCAGATCACTTAGTCTCTCTGGGCCTTAGTTTCCTTACCTGAGATAAAGGGGTAACAGCAACTCCCAGCTCCAGGGGTGGCTATGAGGATGACAGAAGTTGGTGTGTGGGCTGCTGTGGTGCCCTGGCCAGGCCTGTCACCTGTCAGCCTGACTTGCCTGCTCTCCCCAGGCAGGTGGAGTCAATGTGCCAGTTGCAGCAGCAGGCATCCGGCCGGCCTCCCATGGATCTGCAGCCCCAGTCCTCAGATGAGCCAGTGCCTCTGCAGGAAGCCTCATGTGGGGCCTTCCGCCTGGCAGCAGGGGACCCTTTCCGGGAGGCACGGACGGTGGTGTGGCTGGGCGTGCTCTCCTTAGGCTTTGCCCTAGTGCTGGATGCCCATGAGAACCTGCTGCTGGCTGAGAGCACACTCCGGCTGCTGGCACGCCTCCTCCTTGACCACCTCCGGCTGCTGGCCCTTGGTGCCAGCCTCCTGCTGCGTGCTGACCGCATCGAGGGCATCCTTACCCGCTTCCTGCCCCATGGTCAGCTGCTCTTCCTCAATGACCAGTTCGTCCAGGCTCTGGAGAAGGAGTTCAGTGCTGCCTGGCCCCGCTGAGCCCTGGCTGGGATGGGGCCTCCTGAGAGGGTGAGGAGGGAGGGTGGAGGTTGGATACACAGCCAGGTGAAGCTCGGCATCTGCCTCCCACCTGGCCTGCTCCGAGCTCTGATGTGTTGCCACACTCAGGACAAGTGGGTGGGACAAGCTGGCAGAAGCAGGGCTGGCAGAGGGTGGAGGGGCTGCTGCACTTGTCCTCAGGTTAGTGGAATCGCAGAAGCCCCTGAGCCTAGAGCATTCAGACTGCTGACAGCAGTGCGTTGGCCGCACTTGTCCTCGACCCCACCTTCCTCCGTTCCACCAGCCACCAGTGCTGGGGCAGGGAGGAGGGGTTGCCTGAAACTTAGCCTTCTGTAAAAATGAAAATTTAAAAAATTAAAAATAATTTAAAAACTGCTGTAAACATTCATGTGCAGGTTTTTGTGTGGATATAAATTTTCAATTCCTTTGGGAAAATACCAAGGAGTGCAATTGCTGGATCCTATAGTAAGAGTGTGTTTAGTTTTGTAAGAAATTGCCAAATGGTATTCCAAAGTGGCTATACCGGGCCGGCCCTGTGGCTCACTCGGGAGAGTGCGGTGCTGATAACACCAAGGCCAAGGGTTCGGATCCCACATAGGCCCTGCTCCCAAATGTAAATACATGAACATGGACAAACTTGGATTTTCAGACAACCCTGACTCACTACATTCCTTTTTCTGAGATTTGAATGATAATAAATTTGTGCAGATTAAAAAAAAAAATAAAAAGATAAAAAAAAAAAAAAAAAAAAAAAAAAAAAAAAAAAAAAAAAAGTGGCTATACCATTTTGTATTCCCATCAGCAACAAATGAGAGTTCCCATTGTTCCACGTCCTCGCCAGTATTTGGTGGTGTTAGTGTTTCGGATTTTGGTTATTCTAATAAGCATGCGGTAGTATCTCATTTTAATTTGCAATTCTCTAATGATATGAATGTTGAACATCTTTTCACATGCTCACTTGCCATCTATATATCTTTTCTGGTGAGGTGTCTGTTCAGGTCTTTTTTGACCATTTCTAAATTGAGTTGGTTTCTTCCTTATTATTGAGTTTAAAGAGTTCTTTGTGTATTTTGGATAACAGTCCTCTTTTTAAAAATTTAATTTAATTTTAATTTATCAATATACAGTGTAGTTGATTTTCGTGTCCCTTTACTGATTCTTCTTTCCCGCCCTCCCACTCCCCCTTCCCCCCATCAACATCATATCTGTTCACTTGTCTTAAAAAATTCAAGGAATTGTTGTGATCGTTGTGTCTTCTTCCCTCCCCACCCCCATTTATTTGTTTGTATATTTATTTATTTATTTATTTTTAGCTCCCACAAATAAGTGAGAACATGCAGTATTTCTCTTTCTGTGCCTGGCTTATTTCACTTAATATAATTTTCTCTAAGTCCATCCATGTTGCTGTAAATGGTAGTATTTCATTAGTTTTTATAGCAGAGTAGTATTCCATTGTGTAGATATACCACAGTTTCCTTATCCACTCATCTGATGATCGGCATTTGGGCTGGTTCCAACTCTTGGCTCTTGTAGATAGTGCTGCAATAAACATAGGAGTACAGGTATCCCTTCAAAATGATTTAATTCTTCTGGGTATATACCCAGCAGTGGAATAGCTGTGCCATATGGCAGATCTATCTGTAATTATTTGAGGAACCTTCATACCATTTTCCATAGAGGCTGCACCATTTTGCAGTCCCACCAACAGTGCAGGAGGGTTCCTTTTTCTCCGCAACCTCGCCAGCATTCATCATGCTTAGTCTTTTGGATATTAGCCATCCTAACTGAAGTGAGATGATATCTCTAAGTGGTTTTGATTTGCATTTCCCAAATGCTGAGTGATGTTGAGGATTTTATCATGTGTCTGTTGGCCATTCATATATTTTCCTTTGAGAAATGCCTATTCAGCTCCTTCGCCCATTTTTTAGTTGGGTTACTTGTTTTTGTTTTTGTTTTTTTGCTGTAAAGTTGTTTGAGTTCCTTGTATATTCTGGATATTAATCCTTTGTCAGATGTATATTTTGCAAATATTTTCTCCCACTCTGTTGTTTGTCTTTTCACCCTGCTAATTCTTTTGCTGTGCAGAAACTTTTTAGTTTGATATAATCCCATTTGTTTATTTTTCCTTTGGTTGCCTGTGCTTTTGGAGTCATATTTATAAAGTCTGTACCCAATTGGATAATAGTCCTTTATCTAATGTGTCTTTTGCAGTTATTTTCTTCCAGTCTGTGGCTGTGCTGTTATTCTCTTGACATTGTCCTTCTTAGAGCAGAATTTACTAATTTTAATAAAGTCCAGCTTATCAGTTATTTCTTTCCTGGATTGTGCCTTTGGTGCTGTATCTAAAAAGTCATCTCCATACCCAAGGTCATCTATTTCGAGTTAATTTTTGTAAGGTTTGTGTCTAGATTATTATTATTATTATTATTATTTTTTTTTATTTTTAAAGATGACCGGTAAGGGGATCTTCACCCTTGACTTGGTGTTGTCAGCACCACGCTCAGCCAGTGAGTGAACCGGCCATTCCTATGTGGGATCCGAACCCGGGGCCTTGGTGTTATCAGTACCGCACTCTCCCGAGTGAGCCATGGGCCGGCCCTAGATTCTTTTTTTTGTATGTGGATGGCTAGTTGTTCTGGCACCATTTGTTGAAAAGACTGTTTGCTCCTTTGTCAAAGACCAGGGCTGGCTGATTAGCTCTGCTGGTTAGAATGCAGTGTTGTAACACCAAGGTCAAGGGTTTGGATCCCCTTAACAGCCAGCTGCCAAAAAAAAAAAAAATCAGTCGACTATATTAATGTTGTTCTATTCTGGGTTCTCTATATTCTGTTCCATCAATCTATTTGTTTATTCTCTTGTCAATACTGCATTGTCTTGGTTATTGGAGCTTTGTAGTAAGTCTTGAAGTCAGGTTGTGTCAGTCCTCTGACTTTGTTCCTCTCCTTCAATATTGAGTTAGCTATTCTGGGTCTTTTGCCTCTCCATGGAAATTTTAGAATCAGTTTGTTGATATCCACAAAATACCTTGCTGGGATTTTTATTAGGATTGCATTGAATCTATAGATCAAGTTGGGAAAAATTAATACCTTGACAATGTTGAGTCTTCCTGTGGGGAAAATAGGATAATTTAGTCAGGCTCCCTTGGCTCAGGTCTGGTTGGGGGGCGAGCAGCACATTCTTAATTCTTTGTAAACAAGTTGTGTGGGCGGAGTTAGTGCACATGTACACCAATGTATCTGTTTAGTTTTGTTGCTATTGTGTGCTCTGCAGTTTGTGAAGTAGAAGCTGGCCTGCTGAGCTCACGTCTAAAAATAGAGCATGTTTACTCTGCTGGCAGCTGCTGAGTTTCTCTTTGGACTTTGCCAGTAGCAGTTGAGTTTCTGAGTTTCTCTTTGGACTGCCTAGGTATTAGACTTGTGTGTGCTGAATAAAAACTATTCATTCTTCAACCAAGGCTCCAAGGACCTTTTTGCTGGTTACCCAGCTCATAGACCTGTGTGTGAAGGGTCTGTGAATGGGCTCGAGGGGTCTGTGAGCTCCAGACCCTAGCCCTAGCTCTACACATTAAAAAGAAGTATCTCAGGGCCAGTCCATGGCTTACTTGGGAGAGTGTGGTGCTGATAACACCAAGGCCACGGGTTCAGATCCCTATAAAGGGATGGCCGGTTAGCGCACTTGGGAGAGCGTGGTGCTGACAACACCAAGTCAAGGGTTAAGATCCCCTTACTGGTCATCTTTAAAAAAAAAAAAAGAATTTTATAGTTTTTCTCATATAAATCTTGTACATATTTTGTTAAATTTATACCTAAGTATTTCATTTATTTGGGTGCTAATGCAAATGGTAATGTGATTTTTTTTTTTTTAAGATGACTGGTAAGGGGATCTTAACCCTTGACTTGGTGTTGTCAGCACCACGCTCACCCAGTGAGCTAACCGGCCATCCCTATATGGGATCCGAACCCGGGGCCTTAGTGTTTTCAGCACCGCACTCTACCGAGTGAGCCACGGGCCGGCCCCTGGTAATGTGGTTTTAATTTCAAATTCCACTTGCTTATTGCTGGTATATAGGAAAACAATTGACTTTTCTGTATTAACCTTGTATCTTGAAACCATGCTATAGTTCCTTATTAGTTCCAGGAGTTGTTGGGGTTTTTTTTTTTGTTTGTTTGTTAGTTTGTTTTTGGCTTTTTTTGTTTTTGTTTTGTTTGTTGATTCTTTAAGATTTTCTACATTAGCTAGTACTTCTGGTACAATGTTGAAAAGGAGTTGTAAGAGGGGACATTCTTGCCTTGTTCCATCTTAGTGGGAAAGCTTCTAGTTTCTCACCATTGACTATGTTTGCTGTAGATTTTTTGCAGATGTTCTTAATCAAGTTGTGGAAGTCCCCTTCTATTTTTAGCTTGCTGAGGGTTCTTATTGAAAATGGTTGTTGGATTTTGTCACATGTTTTTTTCTGCATCTATTGATATGATCATGTGATTTTACCTCATTAACCTGTTGATATGATGGATTACATTAGTCAATGTTCAAATGTTGAACCAGCCTTACGTACCTGGGATAGATCCCACTTGGTCATTGTTGGATTTGATTTGCTACTCTTTTGTTGAAGATTTTTGTATCTATCTTCATGAGAGATAATGAATGATCTGTGGTTTTCTTTTCTCATAAGGTTGTCATCTGGTTTTGGTATTAGGGTAATACTAGCCTCATAGAATGAGTTAGGAAGTATTCCCTCTGTTTCAATCTTCGGGAAGGGATTGTAGAGAATTGGTATTAATTTCTTCTTAAATGTTTGGAGGAATTAACCAATGAACCCATCTAAGCCAGCCTTGTGTCTTAAAAGTGCTTGTTTTTAAGTTAAATTTTATTTTCCAAATAGGTAATATAGTCACATGGTTTAGAAAACAAAATAGTAAAAATTTTCATTGAAAAACTTGCACCTCTATCTTCCCTATTTCCCCCACATCCCCCATGAATAATAGCTTTCTAGGTTTCGTACCTATTCTTCCAGTCTCCCTTTATACGAATACAAGCAAATACAAATATGTGTTCTTATTCTACTTCCTGCTCACACCGATTTCTTACATAATAGGCAGCATATTAAATAAAGGATTCTGCACATGCTTTTCTCACTCACCGGTGTATCCTGGAGTTCTTTTCATAGCACTACAGAGATAGCACCCTTATTCTCTTTTATTCTTACTTATTGCGTGGATAGATTATAGTTCACTTATCAAACCTAAAAATTACTGTGAACTATTTCTTTTTTTTTTTTTCCTTTTTGTCTTTTTTACTGACCGGTAACGGGATCGCAACCCTCGGTGTCGCGCCCGTACTGGGGACTGGCAACGGGATCGCAAACCTCGGTGTTGTGCCTGCACTGTGCTCAGCCAGTGAGCGGGAACCGGTCTCCACATGGGATCCGAACCCTCGGCGGGAGCGCCGCTGCGCTCCCAAGCAGCGCACTCTCCAGTGTGCCACCAGGCCGGCCCTGTGAACTATTTCATATTTACAAAAAGGTGCTTTTGGGCTGGCCCGTGGCTCACTTGGGAGAGTGCGGTGCTGGTAACACCAAGGCCCCGGGTTCGGATCCCATATAGTGATGGCCAGTTGGCTCACTGGCTGAGCGTGGTGCTGAAAACACCAAGCCAAGGGTTAAGATCCCCTTACCAGTCATCTTTGTATAAAACAAACAAAAAACAAAAAGGTGCTTTCTCTGAAGGGGACCATAGAAAGATGTATTCTTCCAGAGATGCATTTCCCTTAAGAGTCAGATATCTCACCCCCACCCCCACTATTTCTTATGTTTGTTTATTTTTTAGCTTAACATTTCTTCTTCCATCAGGTTATAACCTCCAGGGTGCTTCTATTGTGTCTCTTTTGTTTTCTACATTATACCCAACACCTGACACATAATATATTTTGAATGAAGGAATGAATGAATAAGTGAATGAATAGGTGGTTTATAGGAGACCCTCAGGGCCAGGGACTCTGCAACATCACCATGTAACAACTTTTTCTTTCTCTTGAGAAGCAGATAGAAACAATAGACTGTGTCTCTTATCTCTCAAGGATGACGTTCCCAGTACCTCGTGTCCCTTTCCCAGAAGATAAGCCACAAGTTACAGCGAAGGAAACAAGTTACAGTAAAATCATGTAGCATCTGCAAGTTTCCTGCTGCACATTCCCCTGTGTTCAGAAGTTATGCTGGCTTATTTTCTACATGTACATTAATGGATAGGAATGATCTTTCCCCTCAGTGTTCTGAAAGAGGTTACAGCTATGATTGGATATTACACTGCCCCAAGGGAAGGTGAGTCAAAAAGCAGTCAGAACTCCTTCCCTCTGTGAAACAGTCACCTGGATTAACAAAGTCTGGCAGATGTCAGAGTGACACCTTCTGTGTTCATCCCAATTATAACTTAGCCACACCATGGGGCCAGCCTGTGGCTCACTTGGGAGAGTGTGGTGCTGATAACACCAAGGCCAAGGGTTTGGATCCCTATATAGGGATGGCTGGTTAGTTCACTTGGGAGAGCATGGAGCTGACAACACCAAGTCAAGGGTTAAGATCCCCTTCCCAGTCATCTTAAAAAATAAAAAAAAAAATTGCCACAATAGTTTGAGGGTCCAGAAATGTTTGGAGCAGCAAAGACTTTACCTTAAGCTGGAGAGTGGGAGCAGAGTGCTTGATATCTGGGCATTGCTTGGGATTGATGCTTTATGGTAAATAAAAGGACATTAAAACCCTTTGACATATTAAGCAAAGTCCTATAGATAAAAAACAACCTTTGACAGGTAGCTGGCATATGTGGTCCTGGAATGTCCATGTGATGAAAACAAAGTAAGTCTTGGCTGTGACAGGACTCAGAGAAGCCCTAAGGTAGGTGGTTGATAACAAAAGTGGTGAGCAAAAATCAATAATGTCCTACATCCACAAGTAATGAGTTAGTAAATATAATGAAAGATCCCAACTGGGATAATGACCAAAAATATGAAATACTTAGGATCAGACATAATTAGACTTACATAGGATCCATACAAAGAAAACCTATGAACTATACTAAGATGCTAAAAGTAGAGGATAAAAGGTTGATGTGGAACAGGACATTTACACAGTCTTAAAATACCTTTCCTTATTAATTAAAAAATGGGAGGGGGCTGAGCCCGTGGCGCACTCGGGAGAGTGCGGCGCTGGGAGCGCAGCAGCGCTCCCGCCGCGGGTTCGGATCCTATATAGGGATGGCCGGGGCGCTCACTGGCTGAGCGCGGTGCGGCCGGTCTCACAAAAAGACAAAAAAAAAAAAAAAAAAAAAAAAGGGGGGGGT
>NW_007731257.1:144032-153041 GCF_000696425.1 Galeopterus variegatus | reverse complement strand
AAAAAAAAAAAAAAAAAAAAAAAAAAAAAAAAAGGGAGGGCTGGCCCATGGCTTACTTGGGAGAATGTGGTGTTAATAACACCAAGGCCATGGGTTCAAATCTCTATGTAGGGATGGCTGGTTAGCTCACTTGGAAGAGCATGGTGCTGACAATACCAAGTCAAGGGTTAAGATCCCCTTACCGGTCATCTGTAAATGGGGAAGTAGTAAATTTACAGTGCAGAAACCTGGGTGACAACCCCTTACCAAGAGATTGAACTAAATATACCAGTAATGGGACAGACAGACAGTGTGTGCCTACTGATGCACAAAGGACACAGCGTCACTTCTGAGTGTCAAAAATACTTCACCCAAATTTGATCAGGAGGTGATCTCAGACAAACCCAAACAGGGAAATTTTGTGAAATATCTGGCCCATATTCTGCAAAAAATATCAAGGCAGTGAAAGGCTGAGGAACAGCTTCAATTTAGAAGAGAGAAAAGAAACTTAAAAACTCAAGGCAGGGCCGGCCTGTGGCTCACTCGGGAGAGTGCGGTGCTGATAACACCAAGGCCACGGGTTCGGATCCCATATAGGGATGGCCGGTTTGCTCACTGGGTGAGCGTGGTGCTGACAACACCAAGTCAAGGGTTAAGATCCCCTTACCGGTCATCTTTAAAAAAAAAAAAAACAAACTCAAGGCAATGTGTGATTGGGACAATGGTGGGACCTGGAATCCACAGACCTTCCAGGGATAAAATTCAGGAAATTCTGCAAACTTGGATGGGGAAAAAAAATGGCATGTTCTTTTTCACTAATCACTAACTGAAGTTAATAGTGTCTTTATTTTAAAAAGTTTTTAAACAGCTTTATAAGGTACAATCGACATACAATGAGCTGCTGTAAGGGTAAATAAAATGAAAAAAATTTTTGTTTATTTATTTATTTATTTTTATTTTTATTTATTTATTTATTTTTTTAAAGATGACCAGTAAGGGGATCTTAACCCTTGACTTGGTGCTGTCAGCACCACACTCAGCCAGTGAGCGAACCGGCCATCCTTATATGGGATCCGAACCTGGGGCCTTGGTGTTATCAACACCACACTCTCCCGAGTGAGCCAAGGGCCGGCCCCAAAATTTTTTGTTTAATAAAGGAGAGGCAGCTGCGTCTCCCCTCACCTTAGGGCATCTCCTTAAAAGCATCATGGGCCTAATCATTTTATCAGGAATTAGGTGGACCTAGTATCCAGATTTTACAGTGCAAGGTCACAGGCCTTCTGTGACCCTTGGAACTCTATTCAGGTCCTCCAAAACTAACTCAGGAGTCTCTTGTGGTGGAGGGGGACAGTCACAAAGTGAATTCATTTGTCTCTGAGGAGATGAGAGACATTTCGATTAGTTTTCTTCTACTTTATAGTGTGAAATGCTGCTCAGACTTTGTAGTCTCTTGTGAAGTACTTGCATTCTTATAATCTGATTGCATTCCCAGTAATAAATTGTGTTTTCTCTTTCCTTTGTATTGGTTTGTAGAGATCCTTTTGTTGGTAGGATTCTCAATTTCCCCAGTACTACATATATTTAAAATGTACAATTTAATGAGACGACATATATATATACCCATGCAGATATCACCACATTAAGACGGTGAACATATCCATCACCCTCCTCTCCCAAATATTTGTAATTTTCTTCCTTTTTAATTGCCAGCCACAAATGACAATGGTATTAGCAGAATCTGAGAGTTGGTTACCAAAAGAAATTACAGATATTTTCAAATCATGGTACAGTTTATACAGATACCTTGGATTAGCACTTATGTATGACACTAATGTTTTATTTATTTACTGAAACTCATATTTGTTTACTAGTTTGATAATTGTATTTCAATGTGAGATTTTTTTTTTTGATAATCCTATGTGTTTTTTTTAATGACCATGACGTTTGCCAGACAGCCCAAGGAGATAACTGGTCCAAACAAGGGAGAGTACTCATGTTCTAAAGAGACAGAACAGCCCCATGTGAAAAACACTCGTGTTCTGCCCTGCTGCAGCGCTTCTATAGCCCAGTCCCCACCTCGCCTCCCTAAAGCAAGCCAGCCAGTGGATGTGTACAGAACTCCACAAATTTTTTTTTTTTTTAAATCCCTATTTAAAGATGACCGGTAGGGAATTGCCATTGTCAGCACCATGCTCCCCCAAGTGAGCTAACCGGCCATCCCTATATAGGGATCTAAACCCGTGGCCTTCTTGTTAGCACCACACTCTCCCAAGTGAGCCATGGGCCGGCCCTCACAAATGTTTTTTTTATTGCCTTATTCTTAATGTGAACAAAGTTCACCAAACATGTGAGGAAAGCCTGCAACACAGAGAGAAACTAAAGCAGCAAAAAATGCTTTCAGACCAAAACCATGCAGGGAACGGAAGAGAGCTTAAAAAAAAAATCTCTCTAATTACTATCCTTAGTAATTAGATTATTAAGATATCACACCCATAAACCAAAGACAGGAACAACAGAGAGCAAGAATATGTTCTCAGAAAACAAAAATATTGCTTACATTAAAAAGTAATTAGAAGGGCCCGCCCGTGGCTCACTCGGGAGAGTGCGGTGCTGATAACACCAAGGCCATGGGTTCAGATCCCATATAGGGATGGCTGGTTCACTCACTGGGTGAGCATGGTGCTGACAACACCAAGTCAAGGGTTAAGATCCCCTTACCAGTCATCTTTAAAAAAAATAAAAAATAAATAAATAAAATGTAATTAGAAGATTTGCAAAATAAAGTTAAGGAACCCAGAAAACAGGACAAAATAAAGACACAGAAAAGATAAGATACAGGAAATCTTGTTGCTTTGCACAAAAAAGAAACAGGGATTTGGGATTTGCAAGCTAGTTCTAGCAGTGGGAAGTATGGTGGGTGGTGTGGACTGGTGTGATTGATTGCCTCAACTTTTCACCCCACCCTTTATTCACACCTTTGCAATGTGGCTTTATATCACCTCCATGAAGAGGTGGATCCTGTTTCCATTCCTCTTGAATCTGGGTCAGCCTTGGGATTTGCTTGGTCCAGCAGAGTGTGACAGAAGTGATGTTGTACCAGTTTGGAGTCCAGGCCCAAGAGCTTTCTCTCTTGGAAACCTGCCAAGCTATCATGAAAACAAGCCTAGCTACCCTGCTGAAGGATGAGAGAGCACGTGGAGCAGAAATGATCCATTCTAGCTGAGCCCATCCTAGGCCAATCAGTTTCCAACAGAATTGGCAACTGACTACAAAAACATGAGTGAGTCAAATAAGACAGAGCTGCCTAGCTGAGTCCAGGCCCCCATCACCAACCCACAGAATTGTGAACTAAATACATGAATACAATTCTGGTCTGTTATATTTTGGGGTAGATTTTTATTCAGTGAAAGCCAACTGATACAACTGAGTCACTGTACCTCCTTATAGGGTGCTTTCCTACATTTTGCAGAAGCTGAAAAGTGAAAAACTACATTTCCCAGATTCCTTTGCAACTAGTTATGAATATGAAGTAAGATCTGATAATTAGACGCTCGATGAGAGATTTGAGGGGCAGTGGCCATCTTCCTGCTGTCACTGCTGCTGACAATAAGGGCATAATGATGAGAGAGGGTCTGGAGCCTATCTCGGCAGCCAGGCTCAGCAATCCTGCTCCCTTTCTCCGGTGTCATGGAGGCTGAGACAGAGCCATGTGGAGTTGGGGAGGCTTCTGTGGCCTCCTCACTTCTGACTGTGGTTGTGATGATGGACTCTTGAACTTGCTCCAGTGGCAATGCCCTGACTGTTGCTCCTCTGACCCCTCTCAGGTTTGCAATGATCTAATTTCCTGTATTAAATTCCTTGCTGTAGAAAAGCTGACCATATCAAGTGCTGGCAAGGAAGTGGACTAGACTGGAGCGACTGGATCTCTCAATACACTGCTGGTGGGAGTGTGATGTGGTCCAACCACTTTGAAGAAGTCTTTGGAAGCCTCTAATAAAGCTAAACATACCCTACTCTATTGTCCATCAATTTACTCCTAAGTATATACCCAAGAGAAATGCGTGCATAACTCCACAAAAAGATTTATATATGAATGTCCATAGTTTTATTCCTAATAGCTGAAACCTGGAAAAGCCCAAATGTTTTATTAAAAAGAGCATGAACAAACAAATTGTGGCATATTCATATAATGAAATACTACTCAGCAATGAAAAAGAACAAATTTCTGATACATGCAATGTTATGCATGATACATACATAGACAGATGCCAAAAACATTGTGTTGAGTGAAAGATGCCAGACATGAATCAATAATACTATGTGATTTGTTGGGCCAACCCCGTGGCTCACTCGGGAGAGCACGGCGCTGGGAGAGCTGAGGCCGTGGGTTCGGATTCTATATAGGGATGGCCGGTGCACTCACTGGCTGAGCACGGTGCGGATGACACCAAGCCAAGGGTTACGATCCCCTTACCGGTCACAAAAAAAGAAGAAAAAAAAAATACTATGTGATTTGTTTATATTAAATCCAAGAAAAGACAAAGCTAAATTATGGTAATAGAATCAGAATAATGATTGGAGGGTGGAGATTGATAAAGAAGGGTGGGTACGAGAGAACTTTCTGGGGAGATGGAAATATTCTAGATTTTAATCTGGGTGCTGGTTATACAGGTATTTACTTAGATAAAAATTAATCAAGTTATACACTTAAGATTGATGTATTCCACTGAGTGTAAGTTATGCTTCAAGAAACAAAACGCTTTCATGCACAAAATATGCAGGGTGATTTCTGTTTCCTGCACTGAAAACCTGATTCCGGGGGATGAGCCCTAGGACAAGAGACAGCAAGAGGAGCTGAGAGCAAAGCAAGGCACCTGAAATATGGCAGGAAGCTGGGACCATGGAGGGATATGGCCAGGGAGAAGTCTCCTGTGTTGGGGGAGGCCTGTGAATTTTAGGAACTCTGATGTCTAACTCTGAAGGTATGTCCTGCCCATGTGCTCATTTCACTGGCATCTTCCCCAGCTCCCTAGTAATCATCTGTTGCCAAGTGGCCTGTGTCAGTGTTTCTCAAGAAGGAAGAGCAGGGTGGCAGTCCCTGGGTGGCAGGCGACCAGGAACACAGTGCCCTGGGGCCTGATGAGGAGGCTACCCTGACCACAGTTGCTGGACAGCCCCAGAAGAGGAGCCAGTTGCAGCTGCTACTGACCCAGGAGCTGACATAAGCCAAGTCCCCTGCTTTGCCTGAGACCCCTGAGGAGTAAGGAAGTCTCAAACCAGACCTCCTTATGTTCCAAATCACTGAATCAGCTCACGTGGCTGGTCAAGACTAGGATTACCCCCAGGATGCCAGAGGACTTGGAGACTATTGTAGCAAACAAAATATTAGAAGAAAAGACACCAGAGTGTCACCAACAGTCACCCCTGGGTGGTGACATTATGAGTACAGATTTTGGCTTCATCAAACATTTCTGTATTTCCCACATTAGCTGCATAAAGCATATATTAATTTTTTTGTAAATAAGTTGACGGACTGAAAAAAAAGTTAAAGAATAACTGTTTAAAATATTATTCAAAACAAAGTTATAAAGGTGGGGACAGTGTTTTGTTTTTCAGTCATGGAGAGTTCCCCGAAGGATGCAGACATGAGAACATGACCCTTTTTGGGGCCCTCTGGTGCTATCTTTGGGCCTGACCTCTGCTCTCTGTGGGGGATACGTGAGCTGGTGGTTGCTGAGTCATCACATATGGGTCACAGCCCTCTTTGGAACACTGGTCTGGAGCCATGGGCCACCTGCCTGGGATGAGCTTTACCAGGGAGGGGTGGCTCCAAAGCTCTCATTGGGGGCAGCCTGGGGCATAGATCTCTCTCTGCACTTGCCCTTCCACTAATAAATGTACTATGGTCAATGAACTGTACCCATGAAATAGGGTGGAATGCAATAAACGATAAAAGATAATATAAACAGCCAGATAGGGTCAAAAGATGATTTCTTCTTTTATAATTTTGACATAATTTCAGACAATACAGTTGCAAAAATACCAAATGTTTACATCTTACAGAACCATAGTACAATGATCAAAACCAGAAAATTACCATTGATAGAATATTGTTAACTAATCCAAAAGCCTTATTCAGATATGTCATTTTTCTATTTCAGGATCCAACCCAGGATTCCACATGGCACTCAGTGTCAGTGTGGTCTCCTTTATTGTAGACCAGTTCCTCAGTCTTTCCTTATCTTTCCTAGACCCTGACATTTTCAAGAGTTACTCTGTAGACCAGCCATCCAATAGAACTTTCTGTGATGATAGAAATGCTCTGTATCCGTGTTGTCCAATATGACAGTCATTAGCTACATGAAAATAGCATTTGAAATGTGGCTAGTGGGGCTCAGAAACTGAATTGTAAATTTTACTTAATTATAATTAAAATAACTACATGTGGCTATTAACTACTGTTTGGGACAGGACAACTGTCAAGTGTCCCTCATTTTGGGTTTGCTTAATGTTTCCTCATGATTAGCTTCAGACTGTGAGCTTTGGATAAGAATACCATAGACGTGATGCTGTGCCCTTCTTTGTCTAAATTTTTAAAAGCTGTTGACAGTTAACAGGAAACCACCTAGTCTAGGAAGCTGGGTTGTTTTAATGCCCTTCAAGGACCAGCAAAGACAGGGAGCCATAGACGTGATGCTGTGCCCTTCTTTGTCTAAATTTTTAAAAGCTGTTGACAGTTAACAGGGAACCACCTAGTCTAGGAAGCTGGGTTGTTTTAATGCCCTTCAAGGACCAGCAAAGACAGGGATGATAACCACATTTGGAATCCAGTCCCCACACTCCCAATGTTCTTCTGCAAGAATTAGATATGAGGCCATTGGAGTTGGGGTGGGTAGCAGGCAGGATTAATTCTTGAATAATCAATGTTCACCCTCTCCTGGCAAAACAAAGCGGAGCTGGCTTTATTACCTGAACTCATACAATTCAGGTGTGATTAAGAACATTTTGTAAATGCTGAAGGTTGTGAAATATCCGTAGGGTTATAAGTACAGTAAGAAAAACCTGAAAAGTGTTCAGACATCTTCCTATGATTCAGTTCGGGAACACTGGCTTTGGAGTCAGGTCTGTACTCAGGCATTTGAGAATGATCTAGGCCAACTCTTAACTCCCCTTTTATCTTTTTTTTTATTGAATCATAATTGATTATACATATTTTGGGGATTCAAGGCTGACATATGTTGATCAAATCAATATTACTAGTATGTATATTGTTACAAATTGTACTTATTCTTTATGCTTCTTGTCCAATCTCTCCCTATCCCCCTCTCCCTCCCCCCTCCAACCACTGATAACCCTAGATTTCTTCTATTCCTTCTGAAAGAGTAATGGTTACTCTGTTGATTGATTGCCTAGATGACCTGTCCAATGCTGAGAGGTGTGGTTAGATCTCCCAATATTATCATAGAGCAGCTGCTGCTTCTGTCACTCTGGAATGGGCTTTGTGGAGAGAGACATCCTCTACTTTTCTTTGGTCTCTGCTGGTGACTCTCCTTGTGTCAATGTACTCCAGTGGCTGGTGGACCATCTGCATGGTGGTTGTGACATCTAGCCACTTTCGTGGCAGCCATGGTTACTGTGGTGGCTGTGGTGGGCCACCCACATGGAGGTGATGTTTTTGGCATGCTCCTTGGCGCTGGTGGTGTGCTTGGTTGTGGGTGGGGGGTCTGGTCCCTGGCTTGTCTTTCTTTTTTTTAAATTGCAGTATGTAGCAAAGTATAACAGCCTTAAGTGTACAGTTGATGTGTTTTTACATATGCTCAAAATTGTGTACACACCACTCACATCAAGATGTAGAACATTTCCACTCACTTAGAAGGTGTGCCTCCCTCCCCTCCCCCAGTCAACATCCTCTAGAGGTAACCAGTGATATGATTTCTATTTATGTAGCTTAGTTTTACCTCGTTTTGAACCATATGTGACTGGAAGTAGATAACATGCACTTTTCTGTGTTTAGCTCCATTAGCTGGGCACCATTTTGTCATGGTGCCCATCCGTTGGGGAGATCCATCCATGTTGTGCATATCAATAGTTCGTTCTTTTTCACTGCTGCGTAATATTTCATGGCATGAGTACACCAAAGTTTGTCTCTCCATTCTCTTGCTGGTGGATAATTGGGGTGTTTCCAGAGTTTGCCTTTTAAGAATAAAGTCACTACAAACATTATCTAGTTTGTATGTTTCTGGATAGATATATATTCAGGAGTGGAATTACTGGGTGATAAGGGTTGGCATATGTTTAGTAAGAACTGTCAAACATTTCCCCAAATCTCTTAAGCACTCTTTAAAACAGGAAGAATAAACCTACGTTACCTGGTTGTGAGAGTATTTAACGGGCCCTCAGGTATGTCTTTAATTCCAGGAACACGGTGTGCACTTTAACCACTGGCCTCTGCCCGAGCCAGGAGAAGGGCGCGGCATACGACAAGCACTGCGGGAGATACCGGTCCCAGACCCGTGGGCGGAAGAGGCCTCTCCCACGTAGCTCTCAAGGCTCACACCCAGCGTGCCCGCCAGCCAACGTTGGCGCGCCTGCCGTGCACCCATCTACCCAGCGGTCCCCCACCCAGATCCTGCTCCAGCGGGCTTAGCACGTCGCCTGGCTAGGCACCACCCATGCCCCTGTGAACTTTGAGTGTCACATTTTATTGAGCACTAACTGTGTGCCAGGCCCTGGGGACGCGAGAGCGAACGACACGAAGACCCTCTCCCCTCAGAGCACCCGGGGGGAGGAGAGGTTGCTTCACGTGGAAGCGGGGGTCGGAATTCCAAGCTGGCCAATGACTCCGAGACTGGCCACCTGTCTGCTTTCTGGCCGGACCCTAGACATCCCCTGGAAGTAGCCCGAGAAGAACCGGGGACGAAAATAATTTGCTCCCCCGCACCCCCAGCAGGAAACTAGGTCGGTCCCACGTGCGCTTCGCAGCCAGTCCCGCGGCGAAACCCAGGCCGAGCGCCCGCCCCGCCCGCCCCC
>NW_007731257.1:139773-143032 GCF_000696425.1 Galeopterus variegatus | reverse complement strand
TCGCCCGCCCCCAGGCCTGGCCGCGAAGCCCCGCCCCCGCCGCCTGGCCAATGTCTGCGCCGTCCCGGGAGGGTTCCGGACTCGCGGTGGCGATCTGCGGGTCGCGGGGTCGTGGCTAGCCGAGGTAAGGTCGCCGCCCCGGGCGCTCGGTCCTCGGCTCAGCAGCACGGACGCCTTTCGGGGAGGTAGGCTGCGGTGGCAGGAGCCGCGTGGGACTCGGAGTCCGCCGGGGTGCACACGGTCTGGGTTGCGGGGGGAGGAGGTCCAGGAAAGGACAGGGCAGGTCCAGGAAGGGACAGGACGCGCGGGTCTCACAGCACACGGGGTTCGGGACGCCGAGGGCTCCACGCGTCGCATCCAGCACTCGGGGGGAGGGGACCAGGTGGGGCCGGAGGGAGACGGGCACCCGCCACTGAGCTCCTTCCGTCGCCCGCAGGCCCAAGGGTGACCCTGTGGCTAGGCCGGACCCTGCTGCGCCGACCCGTAGCGGCCGCGCCTGGGGGCCGAGTGCTGCCGGCCTCCCCTAGGTCTTGAAAGTTCTCGGTGATGACACCTGCTTAGAACAGACTCCCCGCCCTCTGCAGACCTGGGTCCCGCCCAGGGATCCAATCACGTCCGAGGCGGTGAGGCCTGCTCTCCCGGGAGGGGGGTATTTCTTTCCGCGACGCACTCAGAGCCTCTGGGACAGTCAGGTCGGAAACTTGGCCGTGCCGGGAACACTCCGCTACCTCCTCCCCTTCTCTGATACGGTTAGGAGGTGCCAAGAAAACAATGAAAAACAAAGCAAAAACTACATCTTCTCTGTATGGATGCCGTGAAGTCTCAAAAACATCTGGGAAGACAGTCAGCGAACTGGGTACTGCAGCCGCCAGCAGCGGTGTGTGGGCAGAGTTAGTGTCCTCAGCCCCGTCTGAAAGATTTCCATTTCTGCCAAGAGAAGGGACTAAATGTTGCATTCTCCCAGGGTGCACCCTCACTCAGCGACGCCCCTCACCCAGACAGTGACCTTGGCCCCTCCCTGGACTTGAAGGCTGGGAGCTGGCTGTGTGGATCTCACTTGCTACAGGGGCCTCTATTCCCTGCAAGGTGTATGGCCATCTGCAATGAGGCAGTAAGTCTTGGGATCAGATCCTGTCCCCTGGCCGGCTGTGTAAGTTGATCACTTCTTTCATGGGACTGTGGCAAAGATTAAGGGAAAGAACCTTAGGACATGCCTGTCTATGGTGGGCCCTCAATAAGAGTGAACAAATATGGTCCTCCTTTCCTCTTGGTTGGGCCACATCATCCTTCCCAAATCTGTGCTGTAAGGGCCTAGGCTGGGATGCAGAAAAATGCCTCACCTGAGTCCCTACTGACACCTTCCTGGGTACCACGGGAAGGGAAAGAGAAAGAGGTCTATCATCCTCCACAGATTTGTTCTTTGCTCGTCTCCTGAAGGCTCAGAGGGCCCTCTCCTCACCTCCCTGACCTTCTGTCATTAGCTCTTGCCTCACCAACAAGGTAGTGTTTGGTGGTTGGTAAAGCAAGTCGTGTAATGTCAGTGAGGCCAGTAGACAGTCTGCTGCCCCATTTCCCATGTGGCCAGGGGACTGGTGGGCTCAGCAGTTTTTAGGTGCTCTCTGCTCTGCAGCATGTCTCCTAGAGGTCTCACACCTGACACTCACTTAGTTGTCTCCTCTCTGCTTTCCTCCCTTCCTGACAACGCATTTGGAATCCAATAGTATCTCCAGTTTCCCTTGTTCAGAACTGAGCTTTGGAGTTCTCTCTGCACCCCCTCCCCCCGCCCCCCGTTTCTCCGGCCTGGTAAATGGCACTTCCATCCACCCAGTGCCCAAGGAGTCACCTTTGTTCTTTTCTCTCCCTTACCTCCCACGTCCACAAAACGTCAGGAGTGTGCCTGCAGCTCACCCTCTCCATGGTTACCATCCTGGCCATATCCATCATATCTTCCAGTGTCGTGGCCTCCTGACTTGTCTCCCTGCTCCCATCCTGGCCTCTTCAGGTCTCACAACTGCCAGAGAGGTCTTTAATGTAAATCAGATCCTCTCATTTCCCTGCTAGAACCTTCTAATGGTTCCCTGTTTCACTCCAAATAAAACCCAAAGTCCTTTCCTACAACACCCTACATGAGTGGCCCCTGCCAACCTCTTTGACCCTGATCTCTGCCCCCTTCCTCCAGTTTTCTTTTTTTTCCTTTTTTCTTTTTTTTTTGAAAGATGACCGGTAAGGGGATCTCAACCCTTGACTTGGTGTTGTCAGCACCATGCTCACATGGTGAGCTAACCGGCCATCCCTATGTGGGATCCGAACCCGTGGCCTTGGTATTATCAGCACCACACTCTTCTGAGTGAGCCATGGGCCGGCCCTCCTTCCTCCAGTTTTCTAACCACCACCATACTGACCTGCTTTTTATTCTTCAAACATGCCAAGCTCATTCCCATATTAGGACTTTTTTCATTTGCCCTCTGCCCGAAACCCCAATCTTCTCACATCTAAGAACAGCTCAGCCCAAATGTCACCAATTCAGGAGGCTTCCTTGACCCCTCCAGTTCAAGTAGCATGCCCTTGTCCAGGGGCTCTATCTCCATATCCTGCTTTATTTTCTTTATAACCTTTGTTACTGTGTGGAATTCTTATTTAGCTGTGTGTTCACTGATCTGTGATCTGTCCCACTCCAGTAGATTATAAAATGGATGATGGCATAGATCTTGTCTCTCTTATTCCCTGCAGCACTCCCTGATGGGGGAGGCACGTAAGAAACAAGCAAACACACACATCTATAATTGCAAATTGTGGTAAGTGCTCCATAAACAACTGGCAGCAATTGCTTGTATTTGAGGCATTTAAAAAATTTTAAGCTTATAAGGCTGAGCTACTGTATTGTCAAAACAAGCTCTCAGCCATTTTAAGGGTCAGCAAAAGCCTGGAGAAGACTCGTAACTTGCCCCGGGTCACACAATGAATCAGGGCCGTGGAATTTGGTCTTCTACCATAAGAACATGTATGTAGCAAGCTTTAATGGTGGGCCTGCAGTCAGGTTCTGGAAAAAATCTACTCTGGAAGACCTCTCAGTTCTTTGTTCTTCCGCTAACTAGCAAGCCCTTTAATTTCTCAGTATCTCATTTTCTTCATCTTTAAAGTAAGATGATCCTATTAATATCATGTTGGGCTTCTTTTTTTCTGTTTTTTCAGTACACCAAAAAGAAACAGGACTTCTTTTTTTTTTTTTTTTTTTTTTTGTTTTTTTTTTTTTTCCGGG
>NW_007731257.1:121157-138852 GCF_000696425.1 Galeopterus variegatus | reverse complement strand
ATCATGTTGGGCTTCTTTTTTTCTGTTTTTTCAGTACACCAAAAAGAAACAGGACTTCTTTTTTTTTTTTTTTTTTTTTTGGTCTTTTGTCTTTTTCCGTGTCCGGCAACGGATTGCAACCCTCAGTGTTGCCCCCGCACCGGACCGGGGACTGGCAATGGGATCGGAACCCTCGGTGTTGCCCCCGCGCCTCGCTCAGCCAGTGAGTGGGAACCGGTCTGCATGTGGGATCCAAACCCTCGGGCAGGAGCGCCGCCGCGCTTCCCAAGCGGCGCACTATCCAGTGCGCCACTGGGCCGGCCCAGAAACAGGACTTCTAAATGGAGCCCTCTTGCTATCAGCTCAAGGGCCTTAGAGCTGGGAGAGGAGCCAGTGTACTCACAGGCACAGCAGCTAGAGGCACATACAGATCTTCCCCAACACTCACCCATCTGCACAGCAGAAATGGGCCCTATTTTTCTGGATCTGATTTTCTTTTTGGTCATCAATTCTATTTTTTTTTTTTTTTTTGATGGCTGGCTGGTACAGGGATCCAAACCCCTGACCTTGGTGTTACCACGCTCTGCCAAGTGAGCAACCAGCCAGCCCCTATCAATTCATTTTTAGGCAAACTCTTTGAGAGCCTCTGGAACCCAAGCAGTGATGAAATAGGATGTTTCAAGAAGTTAAAGATGAAAGAAAAAAGCAAAAATTTCAAAAAGTTGTGTAAGAAAGAATTGCCTTTTGTGCAACCCCACTCCCAACCCTGTGGCCATGTGTGTTTTCTTTGTCTTTTTTCCTCTCTCTCAGTCCATCCACCCTTTGCTGGGCCAGGGCCCTCTCTCTTCAGAACCTGAGCAGTGATGACGTTTGCTGAGGACAGGACCTATAAATATATCTGCCACAATCACAGCAATTTTCACCGTGTTGATGTTCTGGAGATTCTGCCTTACCTGTCCTGCCTCACAGCAAGTGACCAGGTGAGCCAGGGAAGTGACAGCTGGACACTGGACTGGGGGCAGGGCTTGGAGTTCAAAGCTCAACCCCATCGCATTTCTTTACCTAAAGTGAAGAAGTTTTCTAACTTCTAGATGAAGTGTGGTTCGGGGTGGCTTTTCTGACTTCATGAAGCTCCCTCTTGTGTTGTTTTTGTGTAGTGCTCACAAATATGGCGCTGGTGTTTTGAAATTTCCTGGCTCTGGTCCCCTCGCCCGCATTTTCCAGAACCTTCTCTTTCCTTCATCTCTTTTGACCTTGTCTTGTTCAGTTTTTTTTTTTTTTTTTCTTTTAAAAGATGACCGATAAGGGGATCTCAGCCCTTGGCTTGGTGTCAGCACCACGCTCAGCCAGTCAGCCAACCGGCCATCCCTATATGGGATCCGATCCCGGGGCCTTGGTGTTATCAGCACCACAC
This sequence comes from Galeopterus variegatus, assembly GCF_000696425.1. Lineage (NCBI taxonomy): Eukaryota > Metazoa > Chordata > Mammalia > Dermoptera > Cynocephalidae > Galeopterus > Galeopterus variegatus. The sequence goes on along the minus strand of NW_007731257.1, from coordinate 137,459 downwards.
TCTCCCGAGTGAGCCACGGGCCGGCCCTTTGTTCAGTTTTGATTCCATTCTCCTTGTTGTGGGACCTGTCCTGGCAGCCTGTATTTGAGAGTTCACAGGAGCTGGATAGCTCTAGCCCCTCCCTTGCTGCAGGCCCCTTGCACTCACTAGGTAGTGAAGTGGCAGAACCTCTGCCAGTTTCACTGCTGTTCTCACTTTGGACCCCTGTGCTCCCAGTGTGTATCTGTTGGCTATTTTGGGGTGTCCTGTCCTCAGATTTCTCAGGAGCACCCTGCTTTCCTCTGTTTCCTCCCACACAGACATCGTCAGTACGCGGGCCTGTGGCTGATGGGGTTCGGCCCTGCTCTCTTGTATTTTGGGGTTTGTGGGGATACCTTGTCACCTCCCTTTGTAGTAATTGTTTTCTGTGGGTTTCCGTTTCTGCCGTCTGGTTACTTGTTTTTCTTTGGGAATTCGGGTAGTGCAGCTGTTGTCATCTTCCCAGAATTTCCCCAGTGTTCTCAGTCTCCTCGTTTCCTATTGTTAGCCCCTCTCTTTTCCTCTTTTGCCCCCTTTCATCTTATTTTTGCTACACACCTTTTCCTTCTCTGCTAATCCAAACTTTTCTTTTTACCTTGGGGGCTGTATAAACCCAAGGCTCTTGCATCGGATTAACTGGTTTTGGATTCCTGCCCCACTGCAGTAGGATCTTTGCTATTTTACTCCTGCTAAGCCTCAGTTTCCTTATCAGTAATGTAGAACAGTAACTGCATTAAATAAGATAATTCATGCAAAGCCCTTCACTGAGAGCCTGGGATGTGGTAACAGCCTGTTTCCCGGTAGCTGCCTTTATTATTCTTGCTGCTGATTGTTCTTCCTCATTCCTTACTTGGGCTCTAACCCTGGCCTTGTCCTGGGCTCTGATCCAGTTGCAGATGCCTGCCTCCCTCTTGTGGCTTTTTTGATGCCCCCCTCTGCAGTTGTCCCCTTCTGGGCAGGGAAAGGGCCAGGGCCACCTGGCTTGAATAAGGCGTGGGCTCTGTGTCTTCCAGGATCGACTGCGGGCCTCTTATACGCGCTTAGGGAACCGGGACACCCTCTGGGATCTCTTCAACAGCCTACAGCGGCGGACGGGCTGGGTGGATTCCTTCATTGCGGCACTGAGAGCCTGTGAACTGGCTGGTCTCGCTGAGGAAGTGGCCAGTGTCTACCATAGCAACCTGCCTCGTGAGCTTCCTGCCCTGGCTCTCCCCCTGGGCTCCCTGCCTGCTTCCCTGGCCTCTACTCTCCCTCTCCTTCACCCCTGTCCCTCCTGCCTTTCTCTGTCACAGTCCCTCCCTGGCTGAGCCACTTACTAGCCATGTCCCCTTGGCCAAATCCCTTAATTTCCCTGAGCCTCAGGCTTCTCCTCTGTAAAATGGAGCTAATGGCAGAGTGTACCTTGGAAGGCTGCAGTGGACAGATACCATGGGACGCCAGTGTGTTAAGTGCTCAGCACAGGCACCTCCCCTAACTTTTGTGGTTGTAGCATCTGTTTCCTTCCCAGCCTTCCTCATTTCCTCTCCGGTCTCCTCTGCCCCTACCCATTTGTTCATCATCCCTCTCTCCACCTTCTCCCCCAACCCCCACTGCCCCAGGGCCTTCCAGCCACCCCTCCTTTTTTTTTTTTTTGGCAGCTGGCTAGTACAAGGATTGAACCCTGGATCTTGGTGTTATCAGTACCATGTTCCAACTGAGCTAACTGGCCAGCTTCTTCTTTCTTTCTTTTTTTTTTTTTCCTTTTTGTCTTTTTTTTCGTGACCGGTAACGGGATCTCAACCCTCGGTGTCGCGCCAGTACCGTGCTCAACCAGTGAGTGGACCCGTCACTATATGGGATCCGAACCCTTGGCGGGAGCGCCGCCACGCTCCCAAGCGCCGCACTCTACCGAGTGCGCCACCGTTCCGGCCCGATTCTTCTTTCTTTCTAACATGTCTCTTCATTTATGGAGATTAATAGTGATCCCCCAAATACAAATGGCTATGGTAGGACAGGGGTGGGTGGCGGGGCAGAGGGGAGGGACTGAGGAGGCAGCATCAGTGCATTGGTCTGTTAGCAGTGACAGCCTTGAGGAGGAGGAGGCCTCTGGGTTCCAGAGTGCCTGGGACAGAGAAGGAGTGACTGCTGGCAGTTGGGTGGTCAGAGGCTCAAGAGGCTCCTATATACTCTCTCCCCTCCCCACCCCGATACCTCTCCTCATCCCCCCACTTCCTCTCTCCCTCCCACTCATTCTCCTCCCCAGTGATGCTTGTCACCTCTGAGGAGTGCATCCCACATTGGGGCAGCTTTTGGAGCTATTGGGGTGGGGACTGGGGCCCAAGAGCACCCCAGTTCTTTCTTGACATCACTGTATCTTTGTCCTCCAGGGATCCCAAACCACCCCCCGGCCCCAATGGAGCCGCCATCAGTTCCTGCTGAGGTTCCAGGGTCCTCTACACCTGCTGTGGCTCATAGCATCCCCTACAATGGCTACAGGGAGGAGGACCCAAGTTACCCCATGCCTGTCCAGGACACACAGCCGCCAAAGTCCCTGGGAGAGGTACGTCCTCCTGATCTACCTTGAGCCTCCTGCTTTTGTGTTTCTGTCTGCCCACTTCTGCCTACCCAGCTTTCCAGAAGCCCTCTCCTGCCCTCCACAAATCATGCCTAATCTCTGCTCACAACCCCAGGGCTTCCCCAAGGGGGATCTGCCCAGACAGCTCCCAGACTACTGACCAGGCCTTCACACTGTGGCAGCCCCCAGCTCTCTGTCATCAACTGGCATGGAGGCTACAGTTGTGAGGTCTTTGCAATGGTCCGTGTGAGATGTTGAGCTGGATGGAAGAATCTGGAGAATGACCAGATGAGCGGGAATGAGGGAGCAGGAGGTCATGGGGCAGGGGATGCATGGTGGAGCTATAATTCTTGCCAATAAGGTCAACTTTGGGGTAAGGATGACTGGTTCTACTGAGATGTGATGAGCGGGCAGAGGTGTTTCTGGGAGACACCGAATAATGGACCTGAAGCCCAAGAAAGGAGTCTGTGCAGTAGCCACAAAGAGGGAGACCTTTTTACAGGGCCAGACAGGTGGATAAGGACTCCCATGAGATGGTGTGTGTGTTTTCTATGAGATGGGTACAAGGTCACCTGTGGACAGAGATTCAGGCAGTGTCCAGACCGAGGCAAGGCCTCTCTTGGTCCCTGTGCTGCCCTTTGCCAGCTCTTGGGAGAAGCAACTGCCTTTTTTACATCTTCCTTCTTGCAGAGTTCAGAGCAAATCTCACAGACACCCAGCTCTGGGGCCATCCTGAAGAGGCCGGCTGGCCCCCAGGAGCCCTCATCTGACCTGGCAGCCCTCAGCCTGCTGGCCTCCAGCAGGCATCAGGAGCAGGACACAGAACTGGGCAGTACCCACACAGCAGGTATGTGTGGAATCTGGAGTGATAGCACCTCTCTGACCTCCCAAGTGAGAGTGCCCCTCCAGTTTCCTTGGACAGGAGGCAAGGTGGGAATAAAGGGAGTTCACCTTAGGGAACCGGTTCCTTAGCAGGTGTGTCAGTTAGCATTTGCTGTGTAACAAACAGCCCAGAAAACATTGTAATGGCTTAAAATAGAGCCATTTATGTAGCACATGATTCTGTGGGTCAGCCATTTGGGCTGACTCAGCTGGGCAGTTCTTCTGGGTGCATTGGGGGCCTGGGAGCATCCAGGCCTCTCCCATCACAGGGAGCACCCTAATTCCTTCTTGATATCACTGTGTCCTCTTGTGTCCTCACCAGTACACACATATGCTCTGCTTCTGGCTGTTGGCTAGGGCACCGTGGATCTTTTTTCTTTTCCATCTAGTTGCTCATCCTCCAGCACACAAACCCATCTCTTGGCAGCTAGGCAGAGTTGAGAGAGAGAGAGAGAGAGGGCTCTCGAGGCATAAGCTCAAAACTGGCGCAATGTCTCTCCTGCCCCATTCTTGTCACCTCTCCCCCAGGGTGATGGAGACGCAAAGGATTACTCAAAGCCCATTTCTTCTGAGCATTGAGATCCCCCGAAGGGGTTGATTTTCCAGGAATCCTCAAGAAAGAAGGATTCCTCGGAAAAATAACACCGAACTCTGATTTTCTCTCAGTATTTATTCTCCAGGCCAGAAAGTTACAGAAAAGGAACATAGGTAGTTACAAAAAGAACAGTAAGATAATTATCATGGCAACAATCATTAGGTTTAGCTACACAAAGGACATCTGCCCTTGGAGCCAACAATTTTGCTTTGTTACAATTCTTTATCTACAATAGAGACTTTAGCCTGGGGAAATTTTCTGTCTTTCACAAGCTTAACATTTCTATGTGTAATTCTAAAAAATTAGTCTATACCTGAAACTACAGGGCCTTGCAAGCTAGGCCCTGTGAAATACATTTGCTTTATAAATGTTAGTATCCTCTACACATTTTGTGAGCCAAAGCAAGTTGTAAGGTCAGCCCAGATTCACAGAGTATGGAAATAAACTCCATCCTTAGATGGGAGGACTGACAAAGTCACATTGCAGGGGTTGTGGATACAGGCAGACAAGAGAATTGTGGGCCATTTCTGTACTCTGCCAAAGGGACTTGTAGGAATCAGCCAGGCCGTGGAGGAGGGCAGAGGAGGGACATTACAGGGCTGAGCAAGCTGTTGGCAGGGAGCCCTTAGGCACTGCCATACCCAAAAGGAGCCTCTGGTTCCCAGTGAATCACTATAACTTCTCAGCCCCCAGAGGTAGCAGGGTCTTCATCAGCCAGGGGCCTGGACCTGACTCCAGATCTCAGTGCGCCCTCTCAGGAATTTATAGCTGTTCACCCTGACCTCCGAGGCTGATGTCTCTCCGCTACTCCCCAAACTGTGTGCCACAAGACACTGGTGCCCCCGGCAGCCCTCAGTGCCCCAGGACAACCACAAGCCACATGAGCAGTTAAAGGCTGGGAAAAGCCATCTTAGTGCCCCCATTTCTGCCACCTCCAAACTATCCCAAGCACCTATTTGCGCTTTACAATGTCTCCTTGTCCTGGAACACCTCTCAGGAGATGCTGCTGTGGAACACAGAGCAAAGGGCACATAGATCTCAGTATGCTTGTGGACACAGGTCCCATGTGATTCTGTGGCGTTAGATTTGGGAGGGGGGGAGCACACCAGAATCACCCTGACCTTTGTGAGCCATGGAGCCTGGCATGTGCATTCTTAGAGTTTGATGAGAATCTTGATCAACTGCCTTTATGGACTGTCACTATCTGCTACCTCCTGTTCCCCCCAGCCAGGCCCCCCTCCCTGCAAGTCCCTGGAGGCTGGCCAGGCCCCTGATGCCACTTGACTGGAGTGAGCTGTCTTGATTGAGCCATCCTGCTGCCCCTTGCCCTGATCCAGGATTGCTTGTGCTGGGGTGGGGGTGAGGGGGATAGTAGTGGGGGCATTGTTCAGGATTCTACCAGGTTAAGGAGAAGGTAGAAAAGGCAGACACAGGAGGAGAGGGGGTGTCCCAGGTGGGAGAAGAAAAAGCAGAGAGAATAATGAATAATGACCTTCAAGCTCCTAGGTGCTGTTAAAGGGAGAGACCGTTTCACTCTTGTGCCAGAACAGACTTGGGCTACAGGTCAGGGACTGAGGGCAGCTGTTGGGCCTTCAGGCCTGGGAGTGGTGACCAAAGGGACTGTGGAGTCTCTTGCATGGGCAGGTGATTGGGAGGCCTGGATGCAGCAGGGACAGCATGGTCTGGGGCAGAGGGACCCTTCTTCAGCCCTCAGAGTAACCAGGGCTGAAGGGTAACCTATGCTTTCACTTTTGTTTTGCCACCTGCAGCCGTGGTCTCCAGTCTCACATCATCGTGCGGGCCTGTGTCTCCAACTGTCTCCTTCCAGCCTCTGGCCCGTTCCACCCCCAGGGCAAGCCGCCTGCCTGGACCTGCAGTGTCAGCTCCATCTCCTGGCACCTCCTCCTCCTCCACTGGCTTGGCTTTTGCAGGGGGCGTTGGTGACCAGGCTGAGGCTGCCATTCACTCCAGTGAGGCAGAGGTACCTGCCAACCCTATGACTGCCAGCACAGTGCCCTCCAAGCTGCCCACCAACTTGATGCCTGTGAACACAGTGCCCTCCAAAGTGCCTGCCAACACAGCATTTGCCAGCACAGTGCCCTCCAAGTTGCCCACCAGCCCCAAGCCTCCCAGTATAGTGCCCTCTAATGTGCTCACCAATCCAGCACCATCTAAACTGCCCATCAACTCAACACGTGCCAGCAAGGTGCCATCCACAGTGCCCACTAGCATGGTGCCCACGAAGGTGCCTGCCAACACAGTGCCTGCCAGCAGGAGCAGCACCAGAGCTGAGGTGAGTCCTTGCTCTCCCAGCGGAGATTCAGCTCTCCTCCTCTGGGAGAGCTTACCCTCCTGGCCCTGTCCTTGAACCCATCCCAGTCTCCATTCTGTCTCCAGCTGGGCTGGTCCATGGCCTCTCCTTGAAGGTATAGGGACAGCTGAGAACCAGCCTCATCCAGACCCCACTTCATGTCCTCCAGGAGGAATGATAGTCATTAGAGCCTCAGGAGGGTCAGGCATGGTGGGTCCCCCCACTAGTCACATGCATTAACTCATTGAGACGTTGTAGCCCCCAGGTAAGCGGATGAGGAAGCAGTGAGGGGCAGAGCACAGTGGCCCGTCTGCCTCGATTCTTTGCTCCTTACCACCAGGGTGTCTGGACTGTCCCTCCACGGCCAGGTTTTACAGACAGCAGCCCCACCCATCCAGCCTGGAGCAGCTTCTCTGGCCCCACAGCCCCCACAGCTGCCCCCTCCGAGCCCTCACATCTCACCCTACTGCCGCTGTCTGCATGGAGGCATCAAGTCCATGGGCCTCTTGGGCACATGGCATGCCTCAGAGCCTGTCTGTGGCTGCTCCGTGGCCCACAGGCCCAGGCAGAATGTTGATGCAGGATAGGGCCACACCTCACCAAGGGCTCGCCAGGTTGGGGTGAGCTTACAGGCAGGCTGGTGAGTAGGGAGAGGGTTGCCCTGGACAGTCACCGTGGGTACTGCTGTGGGGCCATGGTCTCCTTCTCCCTCACTGCCCTCCTGCACCACCAATGGGTTGGGTCCCCAAGAGAGGGTGGCCTTGGGCATTATGGGCTGGAAACTAAGGGATTGGGGTGCCTGTTCTCACCCTGGCCTAGGCATGAGGCCTCCCACCCTGCTTTTCTCCCTGTTATTCCCACTCCGTTCCAGAGCTTTCCTTTCTTTCCCAGGAGACCCTAGCAGCTCCAGCACCCACAGGTGCCACAGGAGGGACTTTGCCCTGGCCAGACAGCAGCTCTGAGAGCCAGCAATCTGGGTCAGAGCTGAGCAAGCCTGGCGTGCTGCTATCTCAGCTGGACTGCCAGCCCTTCTCTGGCTGCACCGCGGATCTCGCCATCAGCCGCAGCGACTCCCTGGGTGCAGTGCCCAGCCATGGTGTGGGGCCCAGCCATGGTGAGGAGCCCAACCATGGCCCAGAAGAGAATGAATACGTGTCCGTGGGTACCTTTGGGATCCATGTGGCCGAGGATCCCAGTGCCGACCTCCTGGAGGCCTGCCCCAGGCCGTGTGTCACCCCGCCGCTCAAGGAGGAGGAGGTGGTGCGCTGTGTATGGGATGTGCCCTGGGCTCCATGGCTCTGGGTGGCTGCAACTGGGGTGCTCATGGCCACATTCCTGGCCATGTTGTACCGGCGGCGCCAATTCCAGTGAAGCCTCTCAGCCCTCCCCACCATGCATCTGCTCTGTTCCCCATGGTATAGTCAGACCCACTCTGGAGAGGGGCTTTCTGGCCGCCCTTGTCCCTTTTTCGGGGCTGGCGAATGGTTGGGTTAGAGGGGAGCTAAGGGACTGCAGGACTGGTGAGAGGCAGTGCCATGGCCGGACCAAGTCCTGGGGGCAGCATTTCCACCCCAGCTCATGCCCTCTGAAGATTCCTTACCATCCTCGGCTTTCTGGGCCCTGAGCTGCCCCCTGCACTCCAGACCTCACACACTCAGCAATCCAGGTTGTCTCCCATGTCCTCCGGAGGAGGTGCCACTGTCCAGGCCTCATCCCTGTTTCCCCAAGCAAGATCAGGAAATGCTGCTGAAGAGCACACAAGGGTCGGCAATGCCCTTTGTCCTGCCCAAGTCCTCAGAGGCCAGAGGGCAGGTGCGTGGGGTGGGAGACCCCACAAGACCTCGCTCCCATCCCCAGCAGCCCAGCATGAAGTCCATTGCACTGGAGCAGGTGGCAGTGGCAGGGAAGCTGCTCTCCAGGGACCCAGCTGCTTTGAGTCTTCTGCTCCTCTGGTGCCCCTCCCCTGCGAGGCTACCTGGGGGAGGTGCAAAGGTTGCCAAGGACACCAGGGAAGCCAGAGGGAGTTTCCAGGCCTAAAACCTCTGGAGCCCTTTTCCAGCTTTCTCACCCCTTCTTTCCCTCCCTCCTGGTCTCCATTTTCTTCAGCTCCCTACACAACTTGGGGAAGGGACACCCAATGGGCAGAGCTCAGGCAGAGGTTTGGAGTTCAGCTTCCTCACTTCCTGGGCTGTGTGGCCATGGCAGACGTCTCTGGTCTTGCTTCCTCACATGAACAGTCAGTATCTGGCTTATCCTTCACTTGAAGGGTTCTTCTGATATTGAAGCATATAGGTGTTTGCCGAGTGCCTGGCTCAGAGGGGGTGGCCACTAAATGCTTCTCCCACCTCTCTCCTGCCCAACCTGGTATTAGAGCTGAGAACGAGAGAGGCAGTGCACACAGCAGATAAGGGCACAGCTCTGCAGTGTAGGGCAGTCTAGACTGCATCCTGCTCTGCCTCTCATTAGCTCTATGATCTTGGGCAAGGTATTAATCTCTGTCAGTTTTCTCACCTGTAAAATGGGGATGAATATATATATTTGTATATATATCTCCTAACGTGTGGATTAAATTAGTTTGTCTATGTAAATCTTAGAATGATTCCCAGCATTTACTGAGGGTTGGATACATATTGTTATTATCACTATTAAATGTAGAAGGACTGGACCCCTTGGCTACACCTTAGAAGCAGACCCAGGCCCTACTGCCTCTCCCCTCTTTATATTTGCTCCTTACTTTATCCTGTGCATTGGAGAATTGTGGGGAGGGAGGCATATCCCTGGGGCATCTGTGCAGGATCGGGGCTAGGGTGTTCTCCCGATCCCCAGTTCTCCCACTGCTGGGAAGACTAGCTACATTTACACCAGAAACACATTGGAGTGAACTGGGGGTATCCTTGTGGATTTTCAGGCAGCCATCACTGGACAAGGGGCAGGCACAGGGGCCCCAGGAGCCACCTCCTTTTCTGGGCTCTGCAAGGGACAAGAACTAGGGTCCTTGGAGACATGGGATGGGGCTCCCTATGGCCCACCCCAAGCTGTCAGCCTCCAGGGTTCTGCACCCTGCTTTGGCTGCTATGGCTTTCCCTTGCACTGCCACAGGGGACTTCAGCACCCTAATGACTACTACCTCTAAATTTCTCTTCAGCCTACACTCCAAACCCAGCAACTTTATCCCAAAACCAGGAGTGGTCCCTACTGAAGCTGTCTACACCATTCCCCATCACCCTCACTCTTCACTAGGCCTCTGTGCTCCGCCGCCCCCCCCCCTCAGGTACCATGCCCAGAAGGTCAGTGAACAGTGCACACAGAGGTACTAGTTTTAATGTGTTATCCTCCCAGGGTAGCCTTGAAAAAAAATATCCCAAGAAGGTGATGTGTAGCCCCAAAGATTGTTGCCTGAATGGTGGAATTTCAGGGGCAGTAACCAGCCTTTGTGGGAGCTACCTTGGGTAAGGTATGTAGGAAGTTTCAAGGGACCTTCCCAGCACTTTTCAAATTATGCTGCCCAGCAGCCCTGACTTGGCCTGCGTTTAACAGCATCCCCACTTTAGCTGTTACCAACCTGAAGGCCTCTTCAAATGGTAACTTCAAGCAGGGACGGGAAATGGGTGGTGTATTGGCCAATGTCAGACCTCAGGAGTCCTGTGTTTGGAGTACAGCTTTCAGCTGCAGGAGGGTGTGCATAGGAAGGGGAGCCGGACAGGTCACCCTCACAGCCATGGTCTGGATGACATGGAGGCCAGAACCTAAGGAAGAGAGGGAGGACCTCCACCCCCACTGGGGGGCCTGGCCACCCACACTTGGGGACTTGAGAAAGGACACTGCGCCTTGGAGTGAAGGCTGGGGGCATCCCCATCTGCAGCAAGAGTACCTGCTATCTAAGCCCCTCTCTGCCTCTTGCTCCTGCTGAAACATTCCCTCAAAGCCCAAGAGCTGACACTGCTTCTGTCTTCCTGGGAAATACCCTTGGAATCTGCTTGATGACTGACTGAAGCCAGACCAGTGCCACATCCTAACCTTGTTTCCCTTGATGAATACTCTCAGGTTTAGGGGACTGCTTAGTCAAAGATCGGGGATTCGCCGTTTACCCTGCCAAGCCTTGAATTATTAATACCTTCCTTTAAGAGACATTATTTATTGTGAACATCTTTCAAGCACACACAGAAGTAGGGAGAATAGAATAACAAACCCCATGTGCCCACCACCCAGCTTCAATAATTATCAATAGTTATGGGCTCATGGCTATCTTGTTCATCCCTGCCTGCTTCCCCCTTTTTTTTGTATAGGTTCTTTATGTATGTCAGAGAGTGAAGGGTTCAGAAAGCCAAGGGGCAGACATGGATCAAGAGGATTTTGTGCCTATGGCCCTCTGTTTTCTCCCAAGGCAGCATTAAGTAACAATGAGGCGTCCATCTCTTGCTGTCTTGGCCTCTGTGATGTCCTCCTTCTCAAACCGGTTCAAAGTACGAGCAGCACTGGACTCCATCTCAGGAGGAGGGGGTGGAAGGAGGTTCTTCTATTGTCAAGCTCCTTGGAGGTACCTGGCAACTGCTCCTATCCCAGAGAGGTGACAATGAATGATGGGTGTGTCCAGAGGCAGTTTGCCCCATTGTACCTGGGCAATGACAAAGCCCTTCCAGCAGACAGAAATTCCCATGCTGGGCAAGATTCAAACTCCATAGCATGTCTCCTGCTGTTATCTCCCAGGAATGGAGTCATTCAGGCCTCGAGGTAGGATGCTTTCCATGGATGTACTGTCACTCAGCTGATGGCCAAGGACGTACCCCACCCCCGCTCCAGGGAAAGCAGGTCCGGGTCCTTAGCCTAATGCATCTGTGCTGTCCACGGACAGATGACAATCATGTGCTCCCCCCGTGTTCATCTTTCTGCTCTTTTCTCTTCAGCCCAGGGCCATGAAGTCCACACATGGTTCTGGGCACGGTCACTCCAAGCACTCCTCACACCGCGGTTGCTGCAGCTGTTAACAAGGGCAGCAATAAGCATAAGGGTTACTGCTCACTCCATACCTCACTGTGTGCCAGGCACTGTGCTAAGCACTTTACATACAAGTGTTAATTTATTTAATCCTTACAATGACCCTATGAAAGGTGCCATTATTGACCCAGTTTACAGCTGATTTGCAAGACTGGGATGGAGGAAGGACCAGAGGGGACAATGCAAAGGAAAACTCTGACTCCTGTGCCCCAGAGCTGGCTCCTCTTCATGCCTGTACACCACAGCTGATCGGGTGTCTGGAGCCAGTGACCCCATTTAAAGGGAGATTTTCACACCAACACATCCTTGCCCAGTATGCCAAGATACACCACCTGCTATAATACTAAAATGCTCAATATATAATTACACAGTCTCAGGAATGTTGTAACAAGATGATTATAATCATCGTGTGTGTGCTCAGGCTCAACGCCCTTAGGCTGGGTGAAGTGGGGCAGGAGGCACAAGTCTGAGATGCCAGGCCTTGGGAAGCCAATTTGGTTTAGCAGATATTGTCTATTAAAGGAGCCCTCAAGGCGTAAGATGAACAAGACAGTAAGGGTGCCCTCAAGTGGCTGGGGATGTTCACAATATGTGTGTGGTACAGACAAACAGGAGTTCATATCATTTTTTTCATGTAATTATATAACAAATATTTATTTTGTGCCTAGTATGTGCAGAACATTGGGATAGGCCTCGGTGACACAGAATAATAAAGCAAAGACCCCACCCTAAGAGCCCTCTCCCACCACCCACTGTCTCCAGTGCAATAGTGAGTGGTCTAATGGAGTGTTTCTGGAGCATGGGGGGGTGGGGGATGAGGGAGGGGGAGGGGAGGTGATTGGTTATGTACTATTAATAACTGTAATAACTAAGTAGGAGGGGGGAAATCACACAGCCTATAGGGAATAAGCCTGACAAGATCAAATGTTGATGGAAAAGTGGAGCAAATGAAATGCTCACAAATTTTGGGGGGAATGTAAATTGGTGGTATGGTCTGAATGAATATGTTTGCCTAAAATTGGTATGTTGAAACCTAACCCCAAGGGCCGAGCCCATGGCGCATTCGGGAGAGTGCGGCGCTGGGAGTGCAGTAGCGCTCCCGCCGCGGGTTCGGATCCTATATAGGGATGACCGGTGCGCTCACAGTGCTCACTGGCTGAGTGCGGTGCGGCCGGTCTCAAAAAAAAAAAAAAGAAAAGAAACCTAACCCCAAGGGCCGAGCCCATGGCGCATTCGGGAGAGTGCGGCGCTGGGAGTGCAGTAGCGCGCCCGCTGCGGGTTCGGATCCTATATAGGGATGACCGGTGCGCTCACAGTGCTCACTGGCTGAGTGCGGTGCGGCCGGTCTCAAAAAAAAAAAAAAGAAAAGAAACCTAACCCCAAGGGCCGAGCCCATGGCGCATTCGGGAGAGTGCGGCGCTGGGAGTGCAGTAGCGCGCCCGCTGCGGGTTCGGATCCTATATAGGGATGACCGGTGCGCTCACAGTGCTCACTGGCTGAGTGCGGTGCGGCCGGTCTCAAAAAAAAAAAAAAAAAGAAAAGAAACCTAACCCCAAGGTGATGGTGGTACTAAGAGGTGGGGTTTTTGGGTGGTGATTAGTCCTTGAGAGCTCTGCCCTCAGGAACGAGATTAGTGACCTTATAAAATAGCCTTGAGGGAGCCTTTCCCTCCCTTCCTCCATGTGAGGACAGTGAGAAGGTGCTGTATCTTTGAAGTGGAGAGCGAGCCCTCGCCAGACACCAAAGCTGCCTTGATCTTGGACTTCCCAGACTCCAGAACTGTGAGGAATAAATTTCTGTTGTTTATAAATTACACAGTGTGAAGTATTTTGTTTTAGCAACCCTAACAGACTAAGACAGTTGGTATAACCCTGTTGGAAACTGGCAGTATCTACTAAAGCTGAACATATGCATAACTTATGACATAGCAAGTCCACTCCTGGGCATATACGCAACAGAAACAAGAGCTTATGTCTACCAAGACGTGTTCATAATAGGCCCAAACTGGAAGCAACCCAAATGTCTATCCACAGTAGAATGGATATGTAAGTTGTGGTAAAGTCACACAATAGAATACTAGTATACAGCAATGAATGTGAATGAAAATATCCCCACACACAACATGGATAAATCTCACAAACATGATGTTGAGCAAAAGAAAGTGCACACCAACGATTACTCACTGCATGATTCTATTCATATGAAGAATACAGAACTAAGCAAAACTGATCTATGGTGTTAGAAGTCAGGAGAATAGGGGTGGAAAGGACATTCTGGGAAGGACATTCTGGGGTGTTGATTTCATGAGTATGTTCAGTTTGTGTCCAGACTCCCTGTTGGAGATGTGGAAATGAAGACAACCCAAATGAGAACAGAGAGGCCATTTAGCCAGAGCTTGTGAGGGAGTCAGCCACCAACCATCACATGCAATTTCCAATACTCAAAGGCAGGCGTGGCTGGGAAACTCTATGGGGGAAAAAAGGGGGAAGGCTTCAGGCATGCTGTGATTGGAAATTATTGGCATGGGGACACCAGAGGCGGGCTGACTCGAAGGGCCATCTTATGTGATTCGCTGAGGAGCATGTCTGGCCTTCTCTGGTTGGTCCTGAGTTGGAAGAGGGGAAGTGCTGGTTGGGGATTGGGAAGAAGCTGCAGTCACCTACGGAGTTCTGACTGTTCTGTGCTGATTGCTGCACAGGTTGTGATTTGGCTTCCTTGGCTTCCCAGGCTGGTTACTGCAAGGGTTTCGGTCAGAGTTCTATCGTCATATATGATCTGGCCACTGTCCATTTGTATGTTTGGTCTCTCAGAGGGAAGGAAATGGGCTCTGAGAGGGGTTGCCATCACTGGAATGAGGGGACATATAACATGCTTCCTCCAGCTCCCCACCACTCCCTGGGGTCAGTGGTGCCTGCCTCTGAGGGTGAGCCCAGAGACCTAGAGGACTCTGCTCCAAGTCATTGCTTAGCTCCAGCACCTTTTCTTTAAGGCCTTGCTTAAAGCCCAGCTCCTACAGGAAGCCTTCTTTGATTAGACCCTTCTCATTTATTAGGCTTCCTAAGTTCCCGTGGCTTACCTCAAACCCTGCTTTTATGTGTAAATTCTGACTTCCTTGCCTGCATTTTAAAAACCTACATTGAATATCTTCCTTGTACTTCTTCAGTGCTGTTTTTATTTTTAAAAACCCCACTTTTTATTGATGTATAATATAAATACTGTAAGGGGTTCTCAGAGACAGTGGGATGTGGAGGGGTGAGAGGGGAGGAAGTGGGGAGAAAAATGGGGAGTGGGTAGGCAAGTGAAGGGGGAGGAAGTCCTGGGTTCTAGTCCTGCATCTGCTGCCAACTCCTGGCATCTCTCACCCTCCAGGGCCTGTAAACTGTGAGTTGGTCCAGGTGTCAAATCCTTCCTCCTCCAGAGCTCAATCCATTAGCCCTTGGGTGTCCTTGGCACGAAGCAGTCTGCACCAGCTTCCACCACCTCCGTCCTCTTTTCCCCTATTCCCAGGTGCCACTGCCATGCCATCTAAGTCTCTGATTTCCTAGCAATCAGATGCTGTCTTCCATTTAATCAATTTGCTTGTATTTAACATAAGAAAAATCCTTTCATTATCACATACAGCTGGAAATTGGCTTCTTGCAGGAGGCCTATCCAAGGGAACTGGAGAAGAAAGAAACTGGTAATTGCTGAAAGAATTAC
This sequence comes from Galeopterus variegatus, assembly GCF_000696425.1. Lineage (NCBI taxonomy): Eukaryota > Metazoa > Chordata > Mammalia > Dermoptera > Cynocephalidae > Galeopterus > Galeopterus variegatus. The sequence continues at coordinate 122,405 of NW_007731257.1, read as the reverse complement.
TTTAATTTTTTTTCTACTTGCTATCTTGATGACATCCCTAGAATTGTGAGCCCATGGACACTTGTGTGCAGTAATTCTGCTATTATTACTTCTAGAACTTGGGGTCCTTTAGCTCTTTCTTCACTCAATCCAGTTACGAGGGTCTACATTGGCCAGATGACTGCTCATAGTGAGGCGACTGCAGTGAACATAAACAGAAATTTCAATCTGGGGGGCTTGTCCAGGACCTCTCCCCCTTTTCCTGCCTGCTGTCTCTCTGGGGAGGTTTTCTACTCAAAGACAAGCTCCCAGCTCTCAGAGAACGTGGTAGGCTGTCACCTCCTGGGCTGACAAAGCAGATTCTTTCATTGCTTCCCAGTCCAGGGAGGTCAATCTCTCTGCTGAATTTTCACCTTCCTTATAATCTAGTCTCCTTGAAACATTTTTTAAAAATTACACAGGTCATACATGAATACATGTAAAAAATTAAAATTCCAAACTCTAGGCTAGAGTTTCTCAAACTTCAGTGTACATACAAGATCCTCTGGGGATCTTGTTAAATTCAGGTTCTGACTCATTGAGACTTGAGTGGGGCCTGAGACACTGCATTTCTAAGGAGCCCCTTTTGAGTAAAGATAAAGCAACGACTGAAAATGCCCTTTGCTTCCCTGCAATCCTGTTTTCTTTTTTTTTTTTTTGTCCTTTTTGAGACCGGCCGCACCGCGCTCAGCCAGTGAGCGCTGTGAGCGCACCAGTCATCCCTATATAGGATCCGAACCTGCAGCAGGAGCACTGCTGCGCTCCCAGTGCTGCACTCTCTCAAGTGCGCCACAGGCTCGGCCCAATCCTGTTTTCTTTTTGATGGACATCATTCCTTGCATTTCTCTATGTACTTCTGTGCCATTTTATGGCCCTGACCTAATATCATACTTGGCTGGGGCTGGGGACTCTCTCTGAGGTTTTGTTCACAGTTGTGGGGTACAGCCTCCTCTACAGCTCCCTGTAACACCCCACTGAGTATTGCTGCTGAACTTAACAGGTCTTTGCTGAATTAAATTTAGTTCATACAATGATCCAAACAATTCGGTCACTGTTTCAGTTGGTTGAGGACCCTCTGGTTCTAGAGTTTTCCACCATGTGCAAGATGAGACACTCAAATCACTGATAAAATGGAGAACAGGGCAAAGCCAGACCAAGAGCCCCACACAGTGCTTCTCAAGACCATTGGCCAACTGACCTCATTAGCTGACCTCTCATTAATTAATTAAT
>NW_007731257.1:107319-120869 GCF_000696425.1 Galeopterus variegatus | reverse complement strand
CTGACCTCATTAGCTGACCTCTCATTAATTAATTAATCAGCACTCTCCCTATAATCATCTAATAGTTAGCATACCTAACACAACCCAAATGGAGGTGTAGCTATTGCTGTATTAGAAATTAGGACAAAACTTAATCTTAAAACATCACATTTAGTCTCTCAATTTCTGTGAGTTAAGATTCCAGGGGTAGGTTAGCTAGGTCCTCTGGCTCAGGGTCTCTCACAAGGCTGCAGTCAAGTTGTTGGCCAGGACTGTAGCCATCTCAAGGCTCAACTTGGGAAGGATTCACTTCCAAGCTCACTCACTGGTTGTTGCAGGATTCAGTTCCGTGCTGAATTGTTGCACTAAGGGCTTTACTTCCTTGTTGGCTGTTGGCCATAGGCTGCCTGCAGTTCCTCACACGTGGGCCTCACCACAAGGCAACACAACATGGTAGCTTGCTTCATTAATGTGGGCAAGCAAAAGAACTAGAGAGTGTAAGAGCAAAACAAGTCACAGTCTTTTGTAACTTAATCTTGGAAGTGACATCTCATCACCTTTGTAAATTGTACATAAGGGGCAATTTACCAGGAAGTGGGAACTGTTGGGAGCATCATTTTGGAAGATGTCTACCCCAGAAAGGAAATTTGCTCTGTCTTGCAAAATGACATATCTATTTATTCTTTGACCCAGCAATCCCATTTCTAGAACTCTAAGCCAAAGGTATATTGGCAAAAATAAAGATGTATGTACAAAGCTAGTCATCATAGCACACTTTGTAAATAGCAAAAGAATGGAAATAACTCAGGTGTCCATCAATAGGACACTGGCTGAATAAACAATGGCATATCCACACTGGAGTACTATGCAGCTGTAAATAAAAACAAGGAATACACTGCTATGGAGTAAAAGTCATGATTTTTTTTTTTTTTTGACAAAACTAGTGATGATTTTTATTACATCACAATTAAAGACTTCTGCTCAGTAAAATGTACCATGAACAAAGTTAACAGACAGATGACAAATTGAGAAATCACTTGCAGTGTCTAAAACCAACAATGTGTTAATATCTAGAACATACAAGGAACTCCTTAAGTAAAAAAAAAAAAAAAACAGAAAAATGAGCAAAGTATTTAAACAGGCAATTTACAGAATAGATAATCAAAATGGCTCAGAAATTTATGTAGAGATGTTCAAACTCATTTTTTTTATTATTCTCTCTCTTTTTTAATTGAATCAAAATCGATTATACATATTTTTGGGGTTGAACATTGAGATATGTTGATTAAATCAATATTACTAGCATATATATTGTTACAAATCGTAATTCTTCTTTATGCCCCTTGTCCAACCTCTCCCTTTCCCCCATTCCCTCCCCCTCCCCCCTCTAATTGTCCTAGATTTCTTCTCTCCTTCTGAAAGAATAATGATTACTCAGTTAACGTGTTGCCTAGATGATCTGTCCAATGCTGAGAGATGTGATCAGGTCCCCCAATATTATCATAGAACAGATGCTTCTTCTGTCACTCTGAAATGGGTTTTGTGGAAAGAGACATCCTCTTCTTTTCTTTGTCTCTGCTGGTGACTCTTGTGTGAATGAACTCCAGTGGTTGGTGAACCATCTGCATGGTAGCTGAGGCGTCTAGCCACTTTTGCAGCAGCCATGGTTATTGTGGTGGCTGTTGTGGGCCACCCACGTGGAGGTGCTGTTTTTGGCATGATCCTTGGCACTGGCAGTATGCCTGGTTGTGGGGTGTGTTTGGTCCCTTCTCCATGCCTCTGGTCCCTGGGCAGGCCGCAAGGCACTGGAGCCATGTGCCTGGTTGTGGGAGAGGGGTCCAGTCACCTTCTCCATACTTTGGGTCCCTGGGTGGGCCCTGAAGCACTGGCATGGTGTGCCTGGTTGTGGGACAGAGGACCATCCCCTTCTCCTTGCCCTGGGTGGGCTCTGAGTTGCTGGCATGTTGTGCCTGGTTGTGGGAGAGAGGTCCAGTCCCTGACTCCATAACCTCGGTCCCTGGGTGGGCCCCAAAGCACTGGCTCAGTGTGCCTGGTTGTGGGAGAGAGGTCCGTTCCCCTTCTCCTTGCCTCAGGTCCCTGGGCAGGCCCCAAGGTGCTGGCGTGGTGTGCCCGGTTGTGGGAGGGGGGTCCAGTCCCCTTCTCCCTGCCCCAGGTCTCTGGGTGGGCTCCGAGGTGCTGGCATGCTGTGCCTGGTTGTGGGAAAGAGGTCCAGTCCCAAACTCCATACCCTGGGTCCCTGGGTGGGCTCAAGGTGCTGGCATGTTGTGCCTGGTTGCGGGAGGGTGGTCTAGTCCCCAACTCCATACCCCAGGTCCCTGGGTGAGCTCCAAGGCACTGGCTCAGTGTGCCTGGTTGTAGGAGAAAGGTCCAGTCCCCTTCTCCTTGCCTCAGGTCCCTGGGCAGGCCACAAGGTGCTGGCGTGGCGTGCCTGGTTGTGGGAGGGGGGGTCCAGTCCCCTTCTCCATGCTTCAGGTCTCCAGGCTAGCCCCAAGGCACTGGTGCAGTTTGCCTGGAAGTGGGAATGGGGTCCAGTCCCCAGCTCCAAGCCTCCAGTTTCCAGGCAGGCCCCAATGTGCTAATGGTGTGCCTGGGCCGGGACTAATTTTTTGTCCTTTGCTTCTAACACGGAGGAACTTCCTGTGGGAACCAGTACTTGATCTGTGTGGTTGAGGTAAATTGCTGCTTTGCTGCTGTTTCCCTAGGGAAGGCTTTTTGTGCAGGTCAGGGTTTAATAGTTGACCTTATAGGTACTTCCGGCTCTCCAGAGACCCGGTGGATCTGTGTTCAGTAGAATCTCTGATCTGGGCCTGAGTGTTTTCATCAAACTGCACCCTATGCAATTCTGCATTCCTCACCAGTCTCCTCTGAGTGGTCCTGTGCTGACTGGGGGACAGATCAGCTGTCCTTGCTGTGCCCAGTGTTCCCCTGGTGGGCCCATCTCCCCCACTGCCTGTGCTCCAAACACTTCCCATGGACGGGCCCTGTGCTGGTCTCTTGTGATGATTCACCGGCCTCTGAATGGCTCCCTTTTCTCAGTTGTTCTGGCTCCTCACTCCTGCATGGGTCCACATGAACCCTATTAGTGGTCTTGCTGTCCTGGGGGCTGCCAAGGCCCTCTTCTTTCTTGTTGCCTCCAAGTAACTCCATCTGAATGGCACAGCCGTGGCTTCTACCGGCTCCTGCTCTGTGTGCTCAGCAGCTCCAGCCTTAAAGCAGCCACAGCCTGAAATGCTCAGAGCAGCTTTTTCGTTCTCTCATCGTAGTTTCTCCCACCTTCATGAACTCCGTAGGTCTCTCCTCCTCTTCCCCTGAGCTCCAGTGGCCCCAGCTTGGCTGATGTTACATTTTTTAGTTGTAAATTTGGTTGATTTGTGGGGGAGAGTGATGCTGGGAACCGTCTATTCTGCCATCTTGATTGGATCCCCAGTCATGATGTTTTGCTAAGAGAAAAAAAAAATGTAAAAATGTATATAATATAGAATCTTTTATTTAAGAAAGAATAAAGAAATCTTTTGAGTTGAGGCTTGGCATCCTGTGTGACTCCACTGAGAGAGGACCCTTGAAAGCTGGGGCCTGGTTTCTTCTGGACTATGCCCAATGTACCTTTTCTCTTTCTCATTTGCTTTGTATCCTTTCGGTATAATAAATCTTAGCTGTGAGTGTTAATTAAACGAAATCCCTTTATTTTATGGAAGGGTAAACCAAAAACTAATTTAAAAAATGGTTACCTATAGAGAGAGGGAGGGAAGGAACAGAGTGGAGAGTTTAAGGATGGAAGCTAGACTTCTCTGAATGTAACCTACTTTGTAGATTTGATGGTGGAATCATGTTACTATTTTACCTAATTATATAACAAAATTAAATAATTTTAAATCCCTAAAATTTGAATCAAAATGGAAAACAAAAAGGACCCAATTGTGTATTGAGTTGATGGCTGACCCCCACAAACAGGAATTGTTTCACATGACTTTAAAACATATGTGTTGGGAAAATATAGGAAAATAGTCAGGGCCCCTCAGATGTTCAGAATCTTGCTGAGCATTTGATGTAAATATGCATGTGCACCCAGGTGTCCTGGGTTATGGACAAGTATAAAGGACGAGTGGCTCTGGTCCACAGTGCCCCTACCCCCAGGATACCAGCGGTGGGGGTGGGGTGGTCGGGGGTCATAGGGAGGCTGCTACTGCTGCTAGAGGCTGTTGCTGCCAGGGCCCCCGGGACCCCCCCACCCCCCAGAGGCCACCACTGCTGCTGCCATTGGATCTGCTGTAGGCTGCTGCTGCTGCTGCTGAGGACTGAGCTCGTGTTGTCTGCCAATGGCTCCCGGGATCTTTCCCAATTACCTAGTGTGGACGTGCGTGTGAGGGGTCTGGTGACCCAGCCTGGCATGTGAGGGGTCTGTGACCCAGTCTATACAATGGGTTTGAAGGGTCTGTGAGCCCTAGCCCTGTTGGCTTTAGTTATGAATTGCTGTAACAATACAATTGGCATAGCTATTAGCTATTGCCTCAACCCGACAACTGGCGTAGTTGTGTAGCTTTGCGTCAATTTTGTTTTTTAATCCCTAGTGCAATATATCCTAAGGACAAAAGGAACTGCAAAGAAATCTTAAAAATGCAGATAAGGTCTGGGGTGGGGCCTGAGAGTCTCATTTCTTACAAATTACTAATTACGCCAGGAACACTGGGTCTCAACCTTGACTGCACACTGGAATCACCTGGGGAGTATTAAAAACTGTTGATGCCCGGGTCCTACTCCCAGAGATTCCAATTTCATTTGTCTGGGATGTAGCCTGGCCACACACAATTTCAAAGCTCCTCAGGTAACTATCGCATGCAGCCTGGCCAGAGAACTACTGCCCTAGAAGCTTGGGTGTTCTGAGGAATTCTTCCATCATCACTAACCTGCTCCTTATCAAGCTGGCGCCTGGGCAGGAGCTGATTGGCATCAGGTGACTTTTAATTTAGAGCAGACTGGTGCCATATTACAGCCCTGCTCCAATAACCTTACCTGGAGTTAGGTCTACTTTTACATCTGAGGACCCACTCACTGTGTGCCCACCACATATCTACTTGCCGGGAGAGAACATACAAATATGACAAAGTCACATCTTTTTCTCTCAAGTTGTTTACAACCCAGCTGTTTTTCTCCTTAAGGTAAGACCCAGAAACAGTAAAAAAAAAAATGAGAAGAGTTGAGGTTTTATGGGCCCAAAGCACCACAACCCTTTTTATTTCTCTGAGTGACAGACAGAAGTCACACAGTGATCAAAATACCATCTTTTTAAACTTTTGAGGCTAGCTGGAGAATGTGGTTTTAGCTCTATGACTAAGTGCTCAAGCCTTCAATTTGACGGTTTTTCCCACCTGTTCATAAGTTCTGGAGTTTTCAGGCTTCCCCCTGACCTCCACAGGGGCAGGCCTCTCATCAGGTGGCAGCTAGCAGACTAGAAAGTACCCCCTATAGGCCCCTGACATCCACTGGGGAGGGAGTTAGGGCCCAGCCAGGCATGCCCTGTTCCTTCTTTCAAACTTACCAGTCAGATAATGCACTCCTTATCCTATGGGGAGTGAAAGGTCCTCACCTTGTACCACAGAGGCAGCTGTCTTTGGTCATACTTAGGGCCAGCCCCAGTGCCATGTAATAGCTGTGCATGTGATGGGAGATCAATGACGGGTCTTTGGGCCTATCAGGTTGATTCATTAGCTTCCCAGAACCTCAGCAGCTCCAATCTTTGCAGTGTCCAGGAGGGTTAGGTCACTACGAATACCTATTTCTTCAGTACTCAAGCATTTTGGAAGAGATTTCTACAAATTATTCAGTTCCTTTGGGGTTTACAGTTAAGGCCTCATTCATTTGGAGCCCTTTGATCTCAAATTCAAGAAACTTCAGGCAAGGGCCAATTTGATTTTTCTTCTATTCAGACACTTGATCAAAAATATTCCTCAGGAGCACTGTGCTGGGCCCTCTGGGCATAGTGACAAACCAGGGACACAGGGTCCCTGTCTTATGGAATTGCAGTGTAGTGGAGAGATGAGTGTGAAATGAGAAAATAAACAAGTGTACAATGAAAAAGGTTTTCAGCTCATTGAAGGGAACTATGATCAAGAATAAATGGGGAAAGTTTCTTATAAAGCGAAACATACATTTACCATATGACCTTCCATAGGAATTTACTTTAGGGAAATTAAATCATACTCATATGTCCACAGAAAGACTTATACACATATTTCATAGCAGCTTTATTCACAATAGCCAATGACTGGAAACAACCCAAATGTTCACCAGCTGGTGAATGAATAAACAAAGTTATTTCCATATAATGGAGTACTACCCCCCAATAAAAAGGAACAAACTACTGATATACTAACAACATGGACGAATCTCAAAAACATTATGCTGAGAGAAAGAAGCCACACACTAAAGAGTATACATGGAATGACTCAATTTATATGAAAACCTAGAAAAGGCAAATATACCCTATAGAGATAGAAATCAGATCAGTGGTTGTCTGGGACCAGGGGTGGGGAATGGCTGGGAAGGGGCACAAGGGAACCTTTCGGAGTGACGAAAACATTTTTGATTGTGGTGATGTTGACTTTATCAAAACTCATCAAACTGTGCACCTAAAATGGATTACTTTACTGTAAGTAGTAAATTATACCTTAATAAAGTTGATTAAAATGCAATTGGAGTAGAGGGGAAGGAAATAAAAGAATATATGGGGACGGGCAAGGAGGGTAAATGACACCTACTCAGAGGGAGTGGTCAGGGGATTCTCTGAGGGGGAGAACATCTAAGCTGAGACCTACCCATGAAAAGGGCCAAAGGAGTGAAGGGTGGGCAAGTTCTTCAGGCGGGAGACATGGCAGATGTGCCCTCGAGGCAGGGAAGAGCCAACCCATGAAAAGGGCCAAAGGAGTGAAGGGTGAAGATGGGTGGGCAAGTTCTTCAGGCGGGAGACATGGCAGATGTGCCCTCGAGGCAGGGAAGAGCCAAGGAAAACTGCTTTTGCTATAACTAATTGAATGGAAATTGGGAGATGTTTGGCCTACTTAAAGTAACAAAATACCTTTGAAGAATTTGAGTAGCACCCTACTACCCTGCAAACATTAATGAAGCGTCCTCATCTGTTCATTGGTACAGTTCCCACAATGACCTCTTGATGACACTTTTTATAAGCCATTCATTCAAGTCGATGAATGAGGGTACTTGAGAGTAATACAATCTTTTATACTGTTTATGTAGATTGGTGTTCTCTTTCAGTGAATGTGACCAGGGATAGGGATTCTGAGAGGGGAGCAAAATAGAGAAACTTCTGTAGTTCAATCTGCCAAAATAATATAGACAATTCTTCCTTTGTGCATTTTAGCTTCTTTAGCTGCCTGACATTCAAGGATCCTTGAGAATGAGCTCTAAGCCCTTATGGTAGGAAAGTTATAATTTAGGGTATTGGATCATGGAGAGGACAGGATAAGTAGCTTTATAATGATGGCTTGGTCTCCATCATTATTTTGATTAAGACTCTTGATTACAAGTAACAGAAGAATAAATAATGTAGGCTATATTAAGGAGAGAGGGGAGATTTAAGAAATTTATTTTAATGTAATAGAGGGGAACCATGGAACCCAAAGATAGTAATGTATTCAGCCCAGGAAATGATGGGAACAGGCAGGTCTGGGAGAACTGGCAAAGCACTCTATTTTTCTGTTTTGCTCTGTGCATCTGTTCATTCTTGGGTCTCCCTGCAGACCAGTTTTCTCTGCTTCTTTGCCCTCATGGAGATGTGGCATGACACACATTCCAAGGTGGTAGAGTTAGTTATGTGGTACAAACATAGCTGTTGGGGCCTAATCTATGATCTGTCGGGGTAGGGGAATTTCTTGGAAAAGAGGAAATGGTTGTGAGTCGGGCAGATATCAAACATTATTCACTACCAAGATGTTGGTATTTTAAGGGATCTTAAAGTTGCTATTGCCACTGTAAACATTCATTACCACAGTGCATGTGTGCTTACTTTGAAAGGCACAGTGAGGGATGAGAAGATGCAAATTCTTATTCTAATAGTTTTCATAGTCTAGCTGGGATTATAAAACATGGACACCAAGAAGTTTAAGACAAGGAAGTATGTGATAACTGCCACTGAGAGTGACATAATATATTATAAAAGATCCGAAGGTACACAGCTAACTGTGGTAATCAATGACAATTTTAAGGAAGGGGTGTCATTTGGGCTATGCCATGGGAGGTGGGTTGGCTTTTGTTTAGCAGAAATGTAATGGGATGGAATTTCATGTAGAGATGAAGGATAAACCAAGGCTTAGGGCTGGGTAAGAGCAAAGACTATTTAGACAACTGTGAGATTTGTTTTGTTAGAACGTGTTATGCAAACATAGGAAAAGTAATGGGGAAAAGTGGGAAGATGCCAAATGATGGGGTTCCTTGGATGTTAAGTCGTTTGAACTTTATTGTTCTGGTGAAGAAGCCACCAAAATCTTTTCAACACAGGCTGGATTATAAACAGAACAATGCTTTAATAAGATTAACCTGGAAGCAGTGGGCCTGGAGAGAAACTAGAGGCAGAGCAAACATTCAGAAGTCAACTGAAATAAATGAGTGACTTAGAGCTTTCTGTCTGTGATAGCCACTAGACCCATGTGGCTACTGACCACTTGAAATGTGACTAGTGCCATGTGTTGAAATGATAATATTTTGGATACATTGGGTTAAATAGAATATACTATTAAAATTAATTTAAACTGTTTCTTTTTAGTTTTAAATGTGGCTACTGGAAAATTTTAAGTTACACATGTGGCTTATATATATATTTCTCTTGAACAGTGCTGGATTCAAAGAAAGGGGCAAATGAGAGGGAAAAATCAAGTTACTCATGGCAACAGAAATGGCAATACCATTAAGAGAACTAAGGAAAGTGGAAGAGTGGAATGCTTAAGAGAAATGAAGACAAACTTGTTTTCAGAAGACAGATGCTTTTGCAAAATAGGTTTATTTGGAAGTGAAAGTAATACTAGTCATCAGGCTTTCAAAATGGAAAAAAATAGATCTTCCTTGCTTATTTTTATATTTATTTTTTGCTGGCCAGTACAGTTCATTGCTTTTAGTATAATAGAATTGCAAGTGATTTTACACCTAGAGATGAATTTCTCAAAGTGTGTCCTGAGAAATAAGAAGTTCTGTGAAAAAAAGGTTCCACGGCCAATCACACTGAAAGATAGCTACATATCCCAGCCTCCTCTCAGAGATTCATCAGGCATTTCAGTTTTAAGAAGTTGCATTTAACTTTCCCTGTACTCAAACTCATGTGAGCACAGATTGCTTTTTTGAGTGATAACTATTAAAGTGCTAGACTATTAGTGGTTACCTATGGTATCCAAATCAGGGACATTTAGTCAAAGATTGGATAGACCTTGAGCTTGAAAACTAAGGGAAAGTTTTCAACATTTTCAATACTTGGGAAGGGAAAGGATCTCCATATTTAGGAAACTATGAGTTGTTCTAAACTCACTGTATTTTGGGGCCGGCCCGTGGCTCACTCGGGAGAGTGTGGTACTGATAACACCAAGGCCCCGGGTTTGGATCCCTTTGCAGGGATGGCCGGTTAGCTCAGTTGGAGAGCGTGGTGCTGACAACACCAAGTCAAGGGTTAACATCCCCTTACCGGTCATCTTTAAAAAAAACAAAAACAAAACTCACTGTATTTCATCTTGAATTTTCTTTTTCTGTTCTCCTGAGACAAGGGGAAACTTACTTGTGAAGGCAGTCCATGCTTTCACATTGCCTCTGAGCTCTGGTGAGGCCACCAGAATGCCACATGGTAGCTACACTGTGTGTGTGTGCCTGTGCACATGTAACATACATCTCTACCCCTCTTCAGTAGTGAACTCTGGGCCAGGGCCAGGCCTTGAAAGAGTGTGTAGGGGCTTAAGAACTTCATGTTCTTCATACCTTTGTCTTTTGAGAGAGACAGTAGGTAGGTAAGATTTTCCCAAGTTCCTCACAACATTACACTCTAGAAAAAGGGCCTTATGCTTAAAAGAGACCTGATATATATACCCCTCATGTCCCTGGCACTGATGGAGCCTAACAAAAGGAGAAAGGACTTGGTCTGTAAACCTCTGTGGCCTGGTACTCTTGTGATATCTTAATTTTTCCTCCCCCAATGACGCTCTACTTTAGCTGCAAAAGAACTTAATGGAAACTCAGAGAGAGTATGTCCCCTGGCTCTTAGAGAGTAGGAGGAGACGAAGATGTGACTCACTGGGGGCCAGAGGGCAGACTGTGAGCTCTAAGATGACCTCCAATGATTCTCTCCCTCCTGGTATTCATGTGCTTGTGTAGCACCAACCCACACTGATTAGGGCTGACTCGTGTAAAAACAGAATATTGCATAAATGATGGAGTATGACTTCCCAGGCTAGGTCATAAAAGACAATGCAACTTTTGCCTTGTTTTTGCATGGATCACTAGCTTTGGGGGAAGCCAGCTGCCATGTTGTGAGGACACTCAAACAACCCTACGGAGGTCCACATTGTGAACTGAGACCTCCTGCCAACAGCCAGCACCAACTTTCTAGCCATGTGAATAAGCCATCTTGGAAGTGGATCCTCTAGCCCATTATACCTTCAAATAACTGCAACCTCTTGAAAGAGCCTGAGCCAGAATTACCCAGCTAAGTCACTCCAAAATTCCCGACTCACAGAAACTGAGATAATAGATACATATTTATTACTGTTTAAGCTAAAGTTTGGGGGTTACTTTTTACTTAGCAATAGGCAACTAACAGGTTAGATGAGTGTTTTGTATGATGTTTTGTCACTGAAATTGCTCTAGGTTTGCAAATCATTCCTTCAGAATCTGGCTGGTTCCTCTGAAGCACCATGCTTACCACATCTCCTGTGCTTCTTATTCTGGTGAGTACACCAGAAAATTGGCTTCTCCCAAAGGATGAATAACTAAGAGTGATACCTTAATACTCTCCCTATAAAATAAACTATTATAATAACCACAGAGAAAGGAAACCTCTTGTTATTTTCATTTCACTTTTTGAAAAAAAAAAATCTAAGCTTAACCGTGAGTTTACCTTACTTTGCTCCAAGGCAAATCTTCAATTTTTTAAAAAATAAATGTTTTATTTAAATATAACACACATACAGAAAAGTGCATAAATCATTAGTGAACATCTTGATGAAATATTACAAAGTGAACACACCCATGTAACCACCACCCAAGTCAAAGAAACAGAACACAACCAGCCTCCTAGAAGCCTATCCGGTCCCCTTTCACCAGCTCTCTTCCCCTTTCCTGAAAGTAGCCATCATTCTCACTTCTCACATCCTCTATTACTGTTAACCTAATATAAATGGAATCACACAGTATGCATCCTTTTGTGTCTTATTTCTTTTCTTTTCTTTTTTTTTTTTTGGTCCTTTTTGAGACCAGCCGCACCGCGCTCAGCCAGTGAGTGCACCAGCCATCCCTATAAAGGATCCAAACCCACGGCGGGAGCACTGCTGCGCTCCCAGTGCTGCACTCCCAGTGCTGCACTCTCCCGAGTGCGCCACGGGTTCAGCCCTTGTGTCTTATTTCTTTTGCTCAATTTATTTGCATTTTTGATTTAGGATTATAAACATCCTGCCTAGTTGCCATTAGTATTTGCTTCACCTGCTATTTTAGATAAACTTTAGTGGTAGCCACAGACTTTTGTTCACAGACACACTAGAGAGAGTGAAGATGCACATATGTATTTAAGAGAGAAAAAGCCTTCCAGGTCTTTACTGGAATTTCACTGAATCTGTGCCTTCTTTTGTGTGCCTGTGGATAAGCTGCCTCATCATCCAGTTGTTGCTGTGCGGATTTAGTGGGATGTAAGGATACTCTGTAAATTATAAAACACTACACATATTTCAGGTGTTTTTTTTTTGTCCTTTTTGAGACCAGCCGCACCGCGCTCAGCCAGTGAGCACACCAGTCATCCCTATATAGGATCTGAACACGCGGCGGGAGCGCTGCTGCGCTCCCAGCACCGCACTCTCCCGAGTGCTCCACGGGCTCGGCCCTCAAGTGTTGTTTTGATGTCAGGGTTCATCCTGGTACCCAAGAGATGATGAACATGGTTCTTCGATTCTTCAGGATGATCTATCAGAGCTCACAGACTGGAATGGAAGTTTCCGCAGTCTGTCAAGAAGGACTACATTTTTTTTTTTTTTTTTTTTTTGGAGGTGGGAGATGAAGGAGACAGAAAGGTAGGCAATGTCGGGCACTGAGATTTAGAAAAGTAGCTATACGTGTTCTTGGTTCTTTGTAGGATCCATCTGGGGTGGCTTCCTGCAGGAGCTGGAATTCTAGAGTTAGGAAATAGGGTTTCCACAGTTATCCTACAGTGAGGGGAACTAGTTTGTACTGAGCATTGGAATTCTATTCAACAAGCACAACAGCAGCTCAACCTTCTAGTTCAGCCTGCTACAACCAGTCATTTACTGAAAAAATCAGGATTATCTACCAAGAGACATTACAATCTTCCAGGGGAGGCCCTTAGGAAATAATTAGGCAGCAAGATAAGCCCACAGTCCAGTTACACTTGAGGGAGTCGGGAAGTGCCTTGCGGGTACAGAGTGGGGTGGGATCATTCCAGGCTTGGGCAGCTATTGGTAGAAGGATGCTTGGTAGGGCCTTTGGTAGATGTTAGGAGTCAGGGGTTTCAGGGCTGGAGGCGACTATTTTCTCTCCCCAAAAGAGAAGGGAAGATAATTAAAAAACAAAACAAAACAAAACACCCAGGCTCCAAGGCAGCCGCCAAATCCTTCTATGTTCCCCCAGCGCACACCACAGAAAGCGGATCCACACTCTCCTTTAAAGGCCAACCCTACTTCCCGGCTCCCACACCTCCTCCTTCACCAGAGGGTGGCAAAGGATTTATAACCTACCTCTTTCTTCCCGTTGCCATAGAGACCAACCCAGTCCTTTCATTCCTTTTGGTACCGGGAACATCTCTCCAACGCAAGCGGAATGGAGGGAGCTTAGCCCAAACATGCTGGGGGAGGGGCTGGCGTCCTCGACCGCAGCTGTGGAACCAGACCGAGGGCCGAAGGCTAAGGTCAGCTGCGGCTCAAGCCCTTTGGTCTGTATGCAACTGGCGGCTAGACCCTGCAGGGGCACCGCTGGGTCGGAGGACTTCACGAGCCGGGAAAGGACTGTACGGGGGAGTGGGGGCGAGACTCGGGGGCGCGCGAGCGCGTCCCGGGAGAGTTCTGGTACTCGGGGGCACAGTAGTGTCTACCGGTGGAAGCGGGTGCAGAGGGAAGAGGGGGCACGGCCCCCCCACCCACGTGTACATTGGGCGAGGCCGCCATCGCTCTCCCCCGCGACCCCACCTTCTCTTCCTCCGCTGAGCCCAGATCCTCTCCTCCGCCACCCACCTGCCCTTCCCCATCCTGGGGGCCTCTCATTGGACCGAGACACTGTCGATCCGCCTCGAATCAGGAAGCCGATTGGAAGCGAGGCCTTCGGAAAGCCTCCATCCTGCTCGGATT
>NW_007731257.1:104049-106486 GCF_000696425.1 Galeopterus variegatus | reverse complement strand
TGCGTGAGGCGGGACCGGCCCGGCTCCTACAGCGGCCCTGCCTCGGTCTCACGCCAGCGCCTCGAAAGCCTCAGGAAAAAGCGGCCGCGTAAGTGCCCCGTAGGGCGCCTTCGCAACTCGCCCTACCCCCTTCCGGCCCGGCCGCCGTTTTCCCGCGCGCGGACAGTGCCCCCGCATGGTGGTCCCACGTTGGTGCGTGGCCTGACACCCGGCGGGAGGACGCTTATCCCCCAAACGTAGCGCCTTCGGGGTTCGGCCGTCGCGCCCATTGGCCTGCGCTTCCCGCTTGTTTGAGTGAGGGCCTTTCCCCAGGATCCTTCCTCTCCTTAGCTCTTTGGGCATTCCTTTCCCGAGAGTCATGTGATTTTTATCCTCAGGAAGGCTTCTTTTGACTAATTGCCACCACCACGCGTCTCCTCCCTCCAAATCCTTTGAATTCCGTGTCTGTCTGCTGTGGGTTTGCAAAGAGCTGGCCTCAAAGACGTTGTAGGTCCTTTTTATCTGGCCATTTCGGGCGTACTGGAAAATGGTTAACCACCCTCTGATTGCTTCAGGCTTAAAACTGGATTCCATGTTCTGTGCTTCTCTATCTTTGGCTGCTTTTCCTACCTTGAGAATTCAGGTCATCTCTCACCCAGATAGCTCCCCTGTTTTCATCTATTTGTAGGTACTCACGATTCAGAACTGTAGCATTCTGGGCATTCAGGTTTTTTCTTTTGAGGGAAAGCCACGTCTTCCTGGATTTTGCCTTGGGAGTTGCAGACGCTCTTCTCAGAGAATCAGTTTCTCCATTTTATTATCACGTTTCTTGTCTGCATTCTGTATTTTCTCTCCTTTACAGGTCTCCAGTTTAGGACCGCTGTCCGCAGCCATTGCTACTGTTGAAAGTATCAAATTGTAGGCCGGCCCGTGGCTCACTCGGTAGAGTGCGGTGCTGATAACACCAAGGCCACGGGTTCGGATCCTATATAGGGATGGCCGGTTTGCTCACTGGCTGAACGTGGTGCTGACAACACCAAGCCAAGGGTTGAGATCCCCTTACCGGTCATCTTTAAAAAAAAAAAAAGAAAGTATCAAATTGTCCTGATACTGTAATATGAACTTTAGTGTAGTGGTATTTTACATATGGTTAGACTTTTTGGTGGTGGTTACCAGATTCTTATTTGAGGGAATTGACTTGTTTATTTTATTTATTTATTTATTTTTATAAAGATGACCGGTAAGGGGATCTCAACCCTTGGCTTGGTGTCGTCAGCACCACGCTCAGCCAGTGAGCAAACTGGCCATCCCTATATAGGATCCGAACCCGTGGGGCCTTGGTGTTATCAGCACCGCACTCTACCGAGTGAGCCACGGGCCGGCCTGGAATTGACTTGTTTAAATGGAGGTTGTGAGAGTGGGGGAAAGTGGCAGGACATATGAGAAGTGTTTATTAGAGAGGCTTGTACCTTAGCCTAACCACCCAGTTGCTTTTCTTCTATTATGTGTGATTTGGATGATTAAATGTAGCTCTATTTTCTCATGAAAAGTTTAGGAGTTTTCAATTCTTTTGTTTTCTTCTTGCAAGGGATTTGGAAAACAGATTCTAAACCTGTGCTATTTTTAGAGTCAGTTACCTGTTTTTTGTTTTGAGAAGCTCCAGATTTTTAAGCAATGCGAAACATTAGTTCCTTCATGGTTTTGCACTACTTCATTAGAGACGGATGTAAATGCCAGAGATTCAGCAAATAAGAATCACAGCTATATAGCCAGCTATTTGTGGCCATTGGCCACAAGGATTCTAAGTATTGTGTTTTGGGTATTTGCACGGGTCAGGTACTCTTCTGAGCTTTAATAACTCATTAGCTCTCACAGTTCTGAGGTAAGTGGTAGTATTCCATTTTGCTTATGAGAAAACCAGGACATATTTGCTGAGTGTCAAATGGCTAGTGTGTGGTAGGATAGAAATGTAAACTCAGGAATTCTAGCTTCTGCTCTTAACCACTGTGTTTTACTAAATTGTTTATGTTTTGTTAGTTGTTTTTCGTTGCTCTAAGTTTAAGCATGATCTTTTTTGGTCCTGCAAGGCTGTCCTAGTTGAAGTGAAAATTTCTAGCTACTGTGGAAGTACTTTCAAATACTGAGCATAAAAATGACCTGGGGAGTTAAAAATGCAGATTCCTTGGGTCCAGTTCTCTATATGTGCAATGAGAATCTGGAGAGGGATCTGAGAAGCTGCATTTTTTTTCCTTTTTGTCTTTTTTCGTGTCCGGCAATGGATCGCAACCCTCAGTGTCGCGCCCGTACCGGACCGGGACCGGCAACGGGATCGCAACCCTCAGTGTTGCACCCGCACCTCGCTCAGCCAGTGAGCGGGAACCGGTCTGTATGTGGGATCCGAACCCTCGGAGGTAAGTGGCGCACTGTAGCAGTGCGCCACCGGGCCGGCCCGAAGCTG
>NW_007731257.1:102230-103258 GCF_000696425.1 Galeopterus variegatus | reverse complement strand
GCGGGAGCGCCGCCGTGCTTCCCAAGCGGCGCACTTATCCAGTGCGCCACCGGGCCGGCCTATTAAAGTGGTTTTGAAACTTCTTTTAAGGAACTAAGTAGACAAATATTCATATTGTAAGATTTATTTTTTGTTTTGGTGTCTGAGCTTTGTTATGGTCTCCTTCATTGCTTTCTCTGACTGATAAATCATGAGAAGCCATCTCTCAGATAATGAGACCTGCTAAAGAAACAAATAGGTATTGATCTTCCTTCCATTTGCTCTTTCTTTATCCAGGAGTGACCCTCATTAGTTGGAGAGGCAGCTTGTTGACTGCTGATCTCTCCAAGAACATATTTTAGTCCTTTTTTTTTTTAAAGCAGCTGGCCTGTTGGGGGATCTGAACCCTTGGGCTTGGTGTTATCAACACCACGCTCCAACCAGTTGAGCCAACAGGTCAGCCTTATTCTTTAGTCTTAACTCAGAGAATTCAGTGAATCTCTTTGTATTTATTGTGGAAAGAGTTGGGTATGGAATGGTGACACCTTTCTTTTGAGGTTAGGAAACCTTGTTCTGATGTCATTACACTACTTTTCTAAAGGTACAGAGACTAACTAGTTGTTATTTGAACCTAGAAAGAGCTATTCAATTTATCTTAGGAATTCTTGTGGCCCTGGTTATAGTCATATTCTGCCACACATGTTCCCTAGAGTAGTGTAGTTCCTAGACTGGTCCCCATCCCAGACTTACTGCATCAGATTCATTAGGGATGAGGCTAGGAATGTGTATAAGAAGTTCCTCGAAAGTTTTGGATCAGGTGGGGAGATGTCTCACAGGGCTGAGAGAAATAAAGATTGCTTTAAAATGATGTAAAAAAAGATGGTAATGATGGTAACACAATTACCATTTTGTGAGTGCTTACTTGTTTGCGTTAGATACTATGCCTAATATTTTATAAATATTTAAGATTCACAATTATCCTGTGATGGGGCTGGCCTGTGGCTCACTCAGGAGAGTGCAGTGCTGATAACACCAAGGCCATGGGTTCA
>NW_007731257.1:96663-100936 GCF_000696425.1 Galeopterus variegatus | reverse complement strand
GAACCTGTGACCTTGGTGTTATAAGGCTGTGCTCTAACCAGCTGAGCTAACTTCCCAGTCTTGGAGCTGGGTTTTGATTCTAGGTGTCTGATTTTAGATCCAGTGTTCTAGGTCCCCGTTTTGGGGTGGGGGAAGGCACATGTGATGTAATCCAGAGCTGTGGTTCCCTGAAGTTTTAAAAACTATGTCCCTCACCCATTTCAACCCTCCTTGCACACTACAGGTTTGCAAAGGGGTCTAAAATTATTTTTAAAAATTTATTGTCATAATTACATAGAGTAAAATGCTTGATTTTGACAAATGTATATACTCATGTAACAAGGGAACATGCATTTTTATCAGGGATCCCAGATATGCAGCAAATGTGCAGGAGGTGTGGGAACCCTGGGGTCAGAGTGTTCCACAGCAGTGTGGGGGACGAGCTGGTTCTCTGAAGATGACTCCCAGGCATGTTGTAGCACACCAGGGCGAACTTCGGGACCTGTTGATTTTGGACTCATGCCAATCAGGGAATATCCTTAACCTTAATTAGTCTAGAAAAAGCTTTTGTTTGTAGCTTGACAATACTAATCTAGCTTTTCCTTGGCTTTTGGGGGATCACCACTATTGGCAGAGTGGAACTGGTGCTGGGGGCCTGTGAGACTGCCCTTTTTCAGGGTCAGCATTTCAGCTTGAATTAGGGAATTAGAAAGGGCCGCGCACTGGGAGCTCAGGAAAAAGTTAGATTCCTGTATCTTTGTAGCCCATTTTTGAGAGACAGAATGGGGAGAGGATGTTTTTTAACCTAATGTTTTCTCGACTTTAAGTCTAAATGAAACCAAAGTAAAAATGGCCATGCAGGGCTGGCCCGGTGGCGCATTTGGTAGAGTGCAGCGCTTGGGAGCATGGTGGGGTTCGGATCCCATATAGAGACCAGTCCNAGGATGTTTTTTAACCTAATGTTTTCTCGACTTTAAGTCTAAATGAAACCAAAGTAAAA
The DNA here is from genome assembly GCF_000696425.1 of Galeopterus variegatus. NCBI lineage: Eukaryota > Metazoa > Chordata > Mammalia > Dermoptera > Cynocephalidae > Galeopterus > Galeopterus variegatus. Next base: position 99,957 of record NW_007731257.1, on the reverse strand, counting down.
ATGGCCATGCAGGGCTGGCCCGGTGGCGCATTTGGTAGAGTGCAGCGCTTGGGAGCATGGTGGGGTTCGGATCCCATATAGGGATGGCCGGTTTGCTCACTGGGTGAGCGTGGTGCTGACAGCACCAAGTCAAGGGTTAAGATCCCCTTACCGGTCACGAAAAAAGACAAAAAGGAAAAAAAAAAAAAGGCCATTCATCTTAGATGTATAACAAACACAAAGCATTTAAGCAAGGCCTAAAAATAGTCCAATTATGCAGCTTTGTAAAATGGTACTGTATATTATTTTAGGGGCTGTATATATGAATCATACATTTGCATAATATGGTGGTTCATTGTTGGCGTCCCTCCCCTGTATTTATCTGGAGAGACCATAGTAAGAAGAGATGTATGCTATTAAAAATGTTTTGCTGGGCTGGTCTGTTGCTCACTTGGGAGAGTGTGGTGCTGACAACACCAAGGCTGTGGGTTCGGATCTCTATATAGGGATGACCGGTTGGCTCACTTTGGAGAGCATGGTGCTGACAACACCAAGTCAAGGGTTAAGATCCCCTTACCGGTCATCTTTTAAGAAAAAAAAAAAGAGAAGAGGAACAAAATAATAGACTGTAGGCTAGAAAGGATCTTATCAGACATTGAAAAGAATGGCTATTTTAATTGGTCTTTTAAAAGAGCAGTGATGGGGCCGGCCTGTGGCTCACTCGGGAGAGTGCGGTGCTGATAACACCAAGGCCACGGGTTCGGATCCCATATAGGGATGGCCGGTTTGCTCACTGGGTGAGCGTGGTGCTGACAACACCAAGTCAAGGGTTAAGATCCCCTTACCGGTCATCTTTTTAAAAAAAAAAGAAAAAAAAAAAGAGCAGTGATGTTTGTTATAACCTGCTGAGCATTTCTCAAGTTCATAACTTGGGGTATCTTTATCTTCAGGCACTGTTCTTTCTCAATTTATGTCAGTGAGGCTGACTAGGATATGAAAACCTATGGTTTTCTTTAAAAAGCTACTCTCTGCTTAGGCTCCTTGTTTATCCATATATATTGTTGATCTTTTCAGTTAATTGGAATGTATGAATTTTATTAAACTCCTTTTTAATTTAATTTTTTTATTGACTAATAACTTGTACTCTCAGGTTTGTATAGACACTTGTTAAAAGATATTTGTTAAAGGACTCGGGAAATATGGGTTTGAGTACTGCTTCATTTTCTTGACCATGACTTTGGGCTCTTTTACGCATTTTCTTAATCTTTAAAGTGGAATGGCTATAGTATTTAAATTGTATGGTTACTATAGACATTTAATAAACTCATGCAGTAACTTGGCTGTTGATAGATAATCATTTAAAACATAATAGTCATTTACTAATGTTTCAGGTTTTTTTTTTTTTTTTTTTTTAAAGATGACTGGTAAGGGGATCTTAACCCTTGACTTGGTGTTGTCAGCACCACGCTCTCCCTAGTGAGCGAACTGGCCATCCCAATATAGGGATCTGAACCCATGGCCTTGGTGTTATCAGCACCACATTCTCCCGAGTGAGCCACGGGCCGGCCCTGATGTTTCAGGTTTTTTAAGCTAAGGAAATAAGAGTAAGGCTTAATTTGTATTAAGCATTACAAAATCTTCCATTGGTCTTATGTGTCCAAACCATTAGATTGCAATCCTGTCAATGTGTGTGTCAATGTATTTTGTTGCTAGAGCACTGTGTCTCTTCCTTCTTTGCTATCCACAAGGCTGACATCCTAAATTTTTTTTTTTTTCCTTTTTGTCTTTTTTCGTGACCAGTAACGGGATCGCAACCCTCGGTGTCGCGCCTGCACCGCGCTCAACCAGTGAGCGGACTGGTCTCTATATGGGATCCGAACCCTCGGCGGGAGCACCGCCATGCTCTCAAGCGCTGCACTCTACCGAGTGTGCCACCGGGCCGGCCCATGACATCCTAAATTTGATGGTTAAAGAATGGCTGCTGGTAGAAAAATAGGAATTGGGACTCCTTGCTTCCTTGTTCATGTGCAGCACTGTTGCTTTCTTAAGAGTGAAGAAGCTTTTATTCTTCTCTTCTAGGTGCCAGAGACAGGCATTTCATGACTCAGTGGCCAGGTTGCGTTATACCTGGTGTTGGTGTGGAAAAAAAAGAAAACACAAACAGGACTCTCCCTGGATTGAAGCAGAATGGCAGCTGGGGAGTTAAACCAGTGTTCTCTTTAGAATTGCATTGACTTTTTTAGTTTTAATGTGGGGAGGATTGGTATTTTCATAATATTTTGTTTTCCTGTCTGGAACAGGATACATTTCTACACTGGTATGTCTTTCAATATACCATTTTAATAGTGAGTATGCATACACATTTAGTTAGATTTATTTCTAAATGTTTTATGGCTTTTGTTACACTGTTTTGCATGACATTTTTTTTAATGTAATTTTCCTGTTGGGTTTTGCTTATTTGTATGTGAAAAACTATTGGTATTTCTTTGTAGCTCAATACCTTAAAATTTTTTAAAATTTTTTAAATTTTTATTCTTTTAGATTTTATTTTTTGGAATCTGTTTTTTCTCACTCAACTTAATAATGTAGTGAGTCTCATTAATTGGAATTTCTAATGTAAAAACCATTGCATTCCTGAGAAGCCATGTTGGCCATGGTGTGTTATTCCTGCTGCACAGCTGGATTCCATTATTTAATAATTTAGTGTTTCTACATTTGTGCTGTGAGATCATTTTTTTCTTGAGTTCTTCTATAGTTTTGATAGGAGCTGTGCTAGTAAAATGACTTGGGAAGCTTTCTGGATTTTTTCTGTGCCCTAGAAGCTCTTAAAGGTTTGCCTGGAAACAATTATGACTTGTAGCTTTTTGCTGGTAGATCTTTGGCTTCTTTTTAAAGATTTTCAGTGCTTTTGATTTCCATGTTTTCCACCTCATTTTGAGGTATTTTTCGTACTTTTCTCCTAGCTAATCCTCTGTTTAGTTTACATTTTAAATTTATTGTTATAAAGTTGTATGTACTTTTGGCTTATTTGTAAAATCTCTGGTTATGTACTTTTACACATTCTTTGATTTTTTTTTTCTTTTTTTAAAGAAAAACAGTATCTTCTCTCTTTTTCTTGGATATAGTTACCAGAAATTTGTTTCCCCGATGGCTTTTTCAAAGCTTGGTTTTTATTGATCAGCTTTACTGTGGCGTTGTTCACAAGGATGATGTTTTCCTTATTTAATTCACGTCTCATTTTTATCTTTAATAACTTTTTTCTTCTTAAGTTGAATCTGTTTTATTCTTTTTTTTTTTTTTTTTTTTCTTTTTCCC
>NW_007731257.1:89014-96653 GCF_000696425.1 Galeopterus variegatus | reverse complement strand
AGCGCCGCTGCGCTCCCAAGCGGCGCACTGTAGCAGTGTGCCACCGGGCCGGCCCAACATTTTTTGAAGCATGTTCTAAGTATATAAGGATCATGACTGTTATGTTTTCAGTTGTACTTTTTTATGCACATGATATAATTCCTTTTTGTTCCCCTGTAATGCTTTTTTTGTTTGTTTGAATTGTTTGGTCTGCTGGTATTGTATTTGCTTTCTGTTAACATTTGCTTTATGTAGTAGAGTAGCATTGTCCAGGCATCTAAATTCAATCATATAAATGGTGCCAGTGATGCTACCCACTGTTTTGATCAGTGTATATGATTGTGAGTGAGTGTAGGAATGAGAATTGTGAATCTCTTTTCCTTGGTAGGCACTATTTGGAAGGGCACCTCTCATAATGTGAGCATAGCCCCATGCTAAATGTAGTGCTGGTCTTGAAACGTAAGGTATGACTTCCACTATGCCATGGCTCCTAAATGCGAGTCAGCTGCTCTGTCTAGTATATTTGTCTCCAGTGAGGCCCTTAAAAGTGCTTAAGATTTTGAGATGAGTAATAATTTTGACATAATGCTATTTTCATCTTAAAGCATCTAACTCCTCCTTATGATATGACTCCATTGTGGGTGTTTTACCATTTTTCCTTACTTGTATTATCTTGTTTGAGATATCTTTTTACATCAGCATATAGATGAATTTCCCCTTCAGCCTGGAAATTTGACCTATTAGTGATTACTGATATGTTTGCATTAATTCCTGTCATTTTTTGTTTTGTATTTACTATACTTTTTTTCTTTTCTTTATTTTTGAACTGATTTATTTATTTTTTTTCCCTAGTCATTTGAAAGTCATATGTTCTTTTTTTCTCTTCTGGAGTTACCTGCAAATTTTTAACACATGTAAACCAATACTTCTCTATTCTTGTCCAGAATTAATCAGAATCTTTATCTTTTCTTCCTTTTCCCAATGAGACAGAACTGCTGCTTGCTTTTACTTCCTTCTCCTTTCTCTTCCCTCTTTGGCTTCCTGTGTTGAAATCACGCAAGTATTTTAGTTCCAGATTACTTATTTTTTTCTAAAAGTCAGCATATGTTGGTTCCTTTGCTTTTGTTTCTTATAGCTCATGGGTAAAAAGATTTTTTTAAAGATCATGGATGTTATTAAATTATGTTGGTGTGCATCAACTAATTATTTCAGAGAATGTCTTCCAATACTAAAAGTTGAGCCCTTTCATGTGTGAAAATTTCGTTTGCATTCCCACTTGAAAGCTGGTTTGGCTGGATATATGTTTCAGAATCTTTTTCCTTATAACTTTGAAGCCAGTGCTCCACTTTTCTTCTAGCATCTGTGTTGCTGATTAAAAGTCTAATTTTTACCTTTATGTGATTTATGTATTTTTGTAGGAATTCAGTTTTTTCTTAAGATTTCCTGAAATTTCAATAGGATGTGTCTAGGTCTTCTCCTTTCCCACTAACTGATTCTACTTAGTACTTAGAGTTCCAGCCTGATGATTCATGTTCTCCCTTTCCCTTAAGAAGTTTTTCGCATAAGATAGATATTATACTTTCTGGTTCTGTATTCTGTGTATCTTTCCTTCGTATTTGAGAGACATTTTGGGAGAATTTCTTAGTTTTGTTTTCCATTTATTTTTTCCTATCCCCATTTTGCTTTTAAATTTATCGAGCTTTATTTTGGTGACCATTTTTTCTTTCTCTTTTATAAAAATGTCTTTATTGAGATATAATTTACATATAATAAATTGCATCCATATAAAGTATAAAATTCCATGCATTTTGACAGATATATACACCCAGATATATGTACATACAGCCCTCCCCTTGCCAACAATCAAGATTTGGGTTGTCACTGTTTTCACGTGCCTGTGCAGTTCATCTTTCCCTTCCCCCCAGCCTATGATCTGCTTTCTCTCAGGTGCAGAAATGATTTGTTTGCGTTTTCTAGAGTCTCACGAAAATGGAATCACATAATTTGTAGCCTTTTGTGCAAGGCTTCTTTCACTCAGCTTGTTTTTGAGATTCATGCATGTCAAGTCAAGTGTGTAGTGGATTGTCCTTTTTTTTTTTTTCCTTTTGAAGGCAGTATTTTTCCCCACAACTAGGAAATTAACATGGACAGACTTTATTTAAATTTTACCAGTTCTACATAAACTCTTTTGTATATGTATATTTAGTTCTATATAATTTTATCACGTGTTAATTCTTGCAACCATACCACAATTAGCAATCGTTTTTAATTTCTCATTTTTCTTTATAGTAACTTATTTATTTTTCAAGGGTGAGATCTCATTTTACCTCTGAGGATATTTATGATTCTCCTGTTTGTTCCTGCTACTCTTTCTTCAAATATTTAGTTCCTCATTTTTGTGGTGATTTTCCTCTTGGTGATTCTAGTTGGTAAAATGATCATCTCTGGTTTGAGAATTGTTGTTCTTCTGTTAGTGCATGTGATTTCTGTTTACTAGTCTGTAGGGGAGAGATGGGATGTGGGTGGGCTTCCCATTCCTTCTGGGTAATAGCAGCCACCTGGGTGCCATGCTGATTTTGGGGCTCCAGTGCCTTTGCTCAGTGAAGAACTTGCTTTTGTCGGGGTGAGATGGGGAGAGGCTCTTGGTAGAAGGAAGTGGTGTCCTGTCCAGTTGTGCCAAGTGCATTTCCCCACCAGATCACCCATGACTACATCAGAGCCTGCTCCTGTTTCCTCATGGCAGCCACCCTTATGTACAGGTTGGATACAGCACCCCTACATGTTCTCCCACTTGCAAAGCTGCATCCATTTCTAATAGCATTCCTTTGCACAGTTACAACTTACTTGTACTGTTGGTGTCACTTCCTGTTTCCCAGAATTATTTCGAAAAAGAATATATCAGTAAATCCATATCTTTAGTCCTTTCTAGGATTTAGGGTGAGAGGGGAAGGCATGTATGTTTATTCAGTTTATCATGATCCAGTCTCTTAAAGCCATTTTGTTTGGGGTTGGAGGGAGGAGGTGGGAAAAGATGTTTAATTTAAGGTCCATTGAAACCTTTTATTTTTAGAAAATCAGGTTTTGAGAGAGAAATTGACCACTGGAGCTTACATGTTATGTGGGGTTGGGAATTTGCTTTATTTCTAGTTTGAGTACTAAACCACAGCTCTGAAGTCTCAACATTTCTTCTTTAAGCCTGTGGGGAGGATGAAGATTTTTCATTCTCAATCTTTGTTTTTCAGAGTTGAGACTTACTGGGTAGTCATTTTGTTATTTTAAAAATATTTCATCATGCAGTTTGGGCTTTGTCTGTACAGGAAAGTTGTGTTGGTTTGATACTTTGGTATTTTTCTTTTTGATCTTTGTATTGGTTTTTCTTTTGTGTTTCTTTGTTTTAAATAAGCTTCTGAACCAGACAATCACATGTCTTCTCCTTAAAACCTTTTTGTTTAGAATTAAATCCCTTGGAAACTACAGGTTATGAAGTAAGTTGCTAATGTAGAAGTGTAAATTTTGTTTTCAGAACACTTCTTTTTTTTTCCTTCCCTACTTAGTTTTTCCGTGGTTTGGCTTGGATATTGGTGGAACCCTGGTCAAGCTGGTTTATTTTGAACCCAAAGATATCACTGCCGAAGAAGAGGAGGAAGAAGTGGAAAGTCTTAAAAGCATTCGGAAGTACCTGACCTCCAATGTGGCTTATGGGTCCACGGGCATTCGGGACGTGCACCTCGAGCTGAAGGACCTGACTCTGTGTGGACGCAAAGGCAATCTGCACTTTATACGCTTTCCCACTCATGACATGCCTGCTTTTATTCAAATGGGCAGAGATAAAAACTTCTCGAGTCTCCACACTGTCTTTTGTGCCACTGGAGGTGGAGCGTACAAATTTGAGCAGGATTTTCTCACAGTATGCATTTTTTAGCTTATATACAATTTATGGTAATTTGACTGTTAAAAATGATACTAATAGCAAGTGGTGGAGTCATTTCCATCTCTAATGGAACTTGAGTTTTCTTGAGTCAAATGAAAATTAAATGTAAATTAGTGATAGTCAGGAGCTAGCCATCTAGAGATTGTTGTATAGTTTATTTTTTGCCTAGTTCAGATGTGTTGATGAGAATCAGGACCACTGAAAGCATAGCATTATGTTGTTTCTTTAGTATGAAAAATTAGTGAATAAGCAGAGTTAAGAAACTGCCTGAGAGGAACAACAACATTAACACTTGAACAATGAGATTGAAGAATAATTTTTAAAAATCACGTCATTTCATGTCATATAATTGTTTTCAGTCTTGTCTGCTACATAATTTCTATTGTCCCCTTCAGTTATTTCCTGGAATGTTCACTAATTAAAAAAATAAGGAACTGGTCAAAAGCAGTGTTTTCAGGGCTAGTCTGAGATGGCTGACAGTAGAGGCCACCTCTCCCTGAATGCCTTCTGGTTGTGTTCTGTGCTGTGCACTCGGTAACCACAGCCTCTTGACCATCTCGGGGAGTGCCACTGGCACTTGATTTTGCTTTCACTCAGTGAACACTGTGGGCAAGGCCTTGAGGTGGATGTTGGGGTTAGGTGGGAGAATTGACAAGTCAGTTGCCAAGACTCCGACCTTCAGGGTGCAATACAGATTTAAAATGTCTTCAGTGGACTTTGTTTTTCATGCCAGTAAATGATAGTCTAAAGGAGATATTCTGCCTTTGCGTTATTCTACATCTTTATTTCCCTGCACTGTATGTTATTGTATGGTTTGTGATCCTGTCCTCTTTCTTCGTTCTCTGCCTTCTGACTTTTTAACAGGCCATAATAATCATAATATAGAATTGACATGAATTATTTAATAAGGTTTTATATTCTTTGCCTGAATTTTTCTCGGTTGCTGGCTTTAAATGGTTTCTTTTCCACCCATAAGTAAAGGGGGAGGTAGCAGGAGGAGAGAAGGTTCTCCTCCTTTGTGGAAGCCTCGTAGTGGACTCTGGATCATAACGGATAGGTAAATGAAAAAACTTTTATTTCCAGGATTGTATTAGTCCATTTTGTGTTGCTTCTAACAGAATACCTGAAACTGGGTAATTTATAAAGAAAAGAGATTTATTTGGCTCACGATTCTGGGACAGCTGCATCTGGTGTGGTCCTCAGGCTGCTTCTACTTAAAGTGGAAAGAGGCAGGTAGAAGCAGATCACATAGCTAGAGGAAGTGAGGGGGAGTGTGGGAGGGGAGCCAGGGTCTTTTAAACAACTATCTCTCATGGGAACTAATAGAGCAAGAACTGACTCAGTACCCCGACCCACCCAGGAAAAGCATTAATCCATTCATGAGGGATCCACCTCTATGACTGAAACAGCTCCCAACACTGCCACATTGGGGATCAGATTTCCACATGAGTTTTGGGGGTACAACACATCCAAACTCTATCAAGGACCCTATAGAGGTGCCCTTTGGAACATATATGAAAACCATTCAGGTTGTTACTAGAGGTTTAGTGTTGTGAGGTAATCCAAGGAGAGGTGCCAGGTGGATTTTTTGAGGGGTGCTCAAAAAGTTCAGGGAAAGATTTGTATTATCTTTTAATTCAATTTTTCCACAAACTTTTTTTTTTCCTTTTGGTGCTGGCCAGTACAGTGATTGAACCCTGGACCTTGGTGTTATTACCACCTTCTCTAACCAACTGAGCTAACTGGACAGCCCTCCATGAACTTTTTGAAGAATGCTCATATACTTTAGGAATTGGTTCTTAGGCTGCTGGGGTTTCTCTTGCATTTGTATGCACCAGCGCTATCCTTAAAAATTGTAGGAAAATGAAATGCCTGTCAAGTCTGTTTGTGCATTAGGAGTGAATAATATTTAATAAACCACAGTGAATTTTTTTCTTTAAATACTGATTTTTACCCTGTTTATTTTTTTAATGTGAATCAAATTTCCTCACTTTATATTAAGTTTTTTGTTTTTGCTGCACTTATGTTCTGAGTACCTTGGGTTACTGAAATTGCCTGTAGATTCAGTTATCTAAATTAATTAAGTTTTAAGATAACATTATCTATTAACTTTTTCATCTCCCACAGTGGATCAGAATAAATTGAATGTAAATGTTATCGAAATGGGGGCTGGCCCGTGGCTCACTTGGGTGAGTGTGGTTCTGATAATGCCAAGGCCACGGGTTCGGATCCTATATAGGAATGGCTGGTTAGCTCACTGGGTGAGTGTGGTGCTGACAACACCAAGTCAAGGGTTAAGATCCCCTTACTGGTCATCTTTAAAAAAAAAAAAATGTTATCGAAATGGGAGTTGAATTAAAGAGGGAGAACTTGCAGGGCTAAACTTGGTTATAAACAGAAACAGGTGCTTAGGGGGTTGAGGCTCTTTGCATTTGTCACATGCATTAAGTGTATATGCTTGTAAACATCCAAATAGATTAGAAGTTTATAGAGCCAGACGTGGAAGTCTTTGTCATCTCTCTTCAAAGTCACCACTGTTAAAAGTTTATGTATCTTAAATTTTTCTTTTTTTTTAAAAAAAGATGACTGGTAAGGAGATTTTTTTTTTTTTTTTTTTTTAAATTAAAAAGATGACCGGTAAGGGGATCTTAACCCTTGACTTTGTGTTGTCAGCACCACGCTCTCCAAGTGAGCTAACCGGCTGTCCCTATAATAGGGGTCCACACCCGTGGCCTTAGTGTTATCAGCACCACACTCTCCCAAGTGAGCCATGGGCTGGCCCTTGTATCTAAAATTTTTCTAATGTGTGACTGTGATTTATATGATACATATGCATATAAACACGGTTTTTAAAAAAGGCAAATTGGATCATATTTTATAAAGTGTTTCTCAACTTGCTTTTTTGACTAATGTATCTTTGAGCTCTTCCCACTTTAGTATGTATAGATCCTCTGCATTATTCATTATACAGTGCCCCATAATATGAATAATAACTTAATCATTCCATTGTTAGCTATTTACATGGAATTAAGTTGTTAAATATAGTTTAAATTTTGATACTGCAAAAATCCTTCTTTATTCCCCTCTTCCTAAGAGGCTTTAGATAGCAAAAAATCTTATCTTCTAATTGGACACTTTGAGCCCTTTGGCTTCCAGGTTGTTAAATAATAAAGTGTGGCCTCTTTTTTTTATTTTTTATTTTTTATTTATTTTTTTTAAAAAGATGACCGGTAAGGGGATCTCAACCCTTGGCTTGGTGTTGTCAGCACCACGCTCAGCCAGTGAGCAAACCGGCCATCCCTATATAGGATCCGAACCCGCGGCCTTGGTGTTATCAGCACCGCACTCTACCGAGTGAGCCACGGGCCGGCCCAAGTGTGGCCTCTTTTGATACTGCTCCATAGCCTTGAAGACGGTTTTTTGTTTGTTTGTTTTTTGAATTCACATGTATTTTATTTTATTTATTTATTTTTCTTTCTTAGTTTTATTTTGTCGATATACAATGAGGTTGATTATTGTGGCCCATTACCGAAACCCCCCCTCCCTCCTCCCTCTCCCCACTTCCACCCAACAATGTCCTTTCTGTTTGCTTGTCATATCAACTTCAAGGAGTTGTAGTTGTTAAGTATTCTTCCCCCACCGCCCGGGTTTGTGTGTGTGTGTAAATTTATTTATTTATTTTTAGCTTCCACCAATAAGTGAGAACATGTGGTATTTCTCTTTCTGTGC
>NW_007731257.1:28347-87790 GCF_000696425.1 Galeopterus variegatus | reverse complement strand
ATTTTTATTTTTATTTTTATTTATTTTTTTTATATATAATGACCGGTAAGGGGATCTACCCTTGACTTGGTGTTATCAGCACCACACTCTCCCAAGTGAGCCAAGGGCTGGCCCTAAAATTCACCCATTTAAAGTGTACAATTCAGTGGTTTTTAGTGTGTTCACAGATTGTGTAACCATCACCATTATCTAATTTTAATGCATTTCATTACCCTGTCGATTAGCAGTCACTCACCATTCTCTCCCACCTACCTACCTGCCTTAGGCAACCACTAAAAATCATTGTTTATCCTTAATATCATAATAGGTTAACTGAGTTTTCAGGTGTTACATATACACCTTCAAGAACTTGTTAAAATTATATGAAAAAATTAAGTTTTTCTGGGGTTATGCAAATGTTTCTCTTTGAAAATTCTGATTTCATGACCTACTTTTCTTTAATCTCTATTGCTCAAGATTTTATTACCATAGTTGTTTCATAAAATATCGCATCAGTAGACTCACTAAGCCTAAAGTCCTTGCCATCAGATAGTTTATGGTGTGCATATACAGAGTAGCTAAGGTTACTAGGTAACATCTATAAAGAAAGGCAATAGAATGTTCCAGCTTTGAAACCTGTATAGATTTATTTTTAAAAACATATACGTATTTTTTCTTTTGGCAGCTGGCTGGTAGAGGGATCTAAACCCTTGACCTTGGTGTTATAACACCATGCTCTAATCAACTGAGCTAACTGGTCAGCCCCCTGTGTAGATTTTATACATCTACACATTACGCACTCAGGCACACACCTACATACATGTGACCGGGGGATGACATGAGATCTAGAAGTTGAAGTACTGATCAATAGAAAATTGATTGGGGGAAGGTAGTCTGAAAAGGGAAGGTTAGCTGGAAGAAGAGAATGAATAGGTTTTGGTTTAAGGATTAGAGGTCACTTGAAAAACAAGGATCTGGGGACTGGGAGAATTGAGTTTTTTGATAGGTGTGAGTTAAAGAATGAGAGGAGTAATTTTTGGGAAAAACACATTAATAGAGGAGTCTGGTGTGGTGGGGGACCTGTGAGCCACGGTGACAGGGTGCTTGGATGAGAATGACTTAGGGAATACGCATGGAGAGTATGTGTCAGTATAATTCCAGGTGTGTTGGGCTGGTCTGCTCCAGAGGCTGTTTATCCTCAGCAAATGCCCTGACTGCACTGGGACATGGGAAGGGAGGTGGGGGCTCTACGTTTTGCCACTTTGCTTGTTGGCTCACATGATATGTATCTTCAAGGTGTATATGAGACACCTTGTTTTTATCTTTTTGTAGACTTGTTTTATACCAGTGGCGTCTGCATGATTGGGTGGTAGCAGGAGTGGATTTATTTATGAATATGGTTTTGAAATTCATAAATGTTGCCTTCCTATTCCTAATTCCTGAGAAGTTATAATACTCTGTTGTTTATTTCTAATCACAGTCTTGGAGGAGGAACTTTTTATGGTCTCTGCTGTCTTCTTACTGGCTGTACCACGTTTGAAGAAGCTCTTGAAATGGCATCTCGTGGAGATAGCACCAAAGTGGATAAACTAGTGCGAGACATTTATGGAGGGGACTATGAGAGGTTTGGACTGCCAGGCTGGGCTGTGGCTTCGAGGTAAGAGGGCATGTGTTCTAAGAAATACAGGAATAAAATATTAAATATTACGTCTATCTTTTTTCTTTTAAATAGCTTTATTGAGATATAGTCTATGTATTAATCCATTTTCTGTCGCTGATAACAGAATACTTGAAACTGGATAATTTATAAAGACACAATTTATTTCTTACAATTTTGGAGGCTGGAAAGTCCAAGGTCAAGGGACACCTCTGGTGAGGGCTTTCTGGGTGGGAACTCTCTGCAGAATCCTGAGGCAAAGCAGGGTACACACGGCAAGAGGCTGAGTAAGAGCATTTCCACATGCTTTCTTCCTCTCCTTATAAAGCCCCCAGTCTACTCCTTGATAACCCATTAGACCATTAATTTGTGAATGGATTAATCCATTCATGACAGTAGAGTCCTCATGAACCAGTTACTTCTTAAACGACCCACTTTAAGTACCATATTGAGGATTAAGTTCTAATATGAACTTTGGAGGGGACAAACATTCAAGCCATAGCATGCACTATAAAGTCACCTATTAAAATGTACAATTTAGTGGTTTCTAATATATTTTCAGAATTGTGCAACAATTATCATAATCCAATTTCAGAACATTTTTATCTTCCTAGAAAGAAACCTTATATCCATTAACTGCCACTCTTCATTCCCCCATCCCTTGCCCCTGCCAAACACTAATCTACTTTCTGTCTCTGTAGGTTTGCCTATTCTGAACATTTCATATAAATGATATATTCAATATGTGATCTTTTATGACTCACTTCTTCCACTTAGCATAATGTTTTCAAGGTTCATCTGTGTAGTAGCATGAATCAGAGTTTTATTCCTTTTTATTGCTGCATAATATTCCAGTGTATGGATATACTATATTTTATTGATCTATTTATCAGTTGATGAACATTTGGGTTATTTCCACTTTTTGGTTATTATGAATAATGCTGAACACTGCTGTACAAGTCTTTGTATGGACATATATTTTTAATTCTCTTAGGTCTGTACCTAGGAGTGGAATTGTTGGGTTGTATGGTAACTTTATGTTTAATCTTTTGAGAAACTACTAAAACTACTGTTTTACACTCTCAGCAGTTTGTGAGAGTTTAAATGTGGAGAATTTTAGCTGTCTTAAAAGGTGTGAAATGACACCTCATTGTGGTTTTATTTGCATTTTCCTGATGGCTAATGATAAACATCTTTTCATGTGCTTTTTGGCCACGTCTTTGGAGAAATGTCTGTTCAAGTCTTTTGCTAATTTTTAAATTGGATTTTCCTTTTACTGTTGAGTTACAAGAATTATTTATATGTTCTGGATATAAGTCCCTTATTAGATATATAGTTTGCAAATATTTTCTCTCATTCTGTTAGTTGTCTTTTCACTTCCTTGATAGTGTCCTTTGAAGCATAGGCATTTTTAGGTGTTTTTTTTTTTCTTTTCTGGCAGCTTGTTGGTACTGGGATCTGAACCTGACCTTGTGTTATCTTGTGTTATAAGGCTGTGCTCTATTCAAATGAGCTAACCAGGCAGCCTAGGAATTTGTAGTTTTGGTGAGGTCCATCTTGTCTCCTCTTTTATTACTTGTGTTTTTGGTGTCATACATAAGAAATTATTTTAAGGTTATGAAGATTTACTTTTTTATTTTCTTCTAAGACTTTTATATTTTAGCTTTTAACTTCAGGTCTGTGATCCATCTTGAGTTAATTTTTCTATATTGTGTGACAGAGTGGCCCAAATTTATTCTTTTGCATCTGGATATCCATTTGTCCTGGCATTTGTTGAAAAAAGACTGTTCTTTCCCTATTGAATTCTCTCTGCCGCTTTGTCAAACATCAGTTGACCATAAATGTTTGGGTTTATTTCTGGACTCTTAATTTTGTTCCATTGATCTTTATGTCTATTCTTTTACCACACTGACTTGATTACTGTAGCTTTGTATTAAGTTTCAAAATCGGGAAGTGTGAATCCTTCAACTTTTCTTCTTTTTCAAGATTGTTTTGGCTATTCCTTGCATTTTCATATAAATTCTAGGATCAGCTTGCCAATGTCAGCAAAAAAGACAGCTGGAATTTTGACAGGCATTGTGTTGAATCTGTAGACAAAGTTGGGGAGTATTGCTATCTTAACACAGCAGATCTTCTAATAGAAGTTGGAATGTTTTTCTATTTATTTATTTATTTATTTATTTATTTAATTTATTTATTTATATATATTATTTTTTTATTTTCCCCATTCATTTAGGTCTTTGCTTTCAGCAGTATTTTATAGACTTCAGTGTACAAGTGTTGTACTTCTTTTGTTAAATATATTCCTAGGCATTTTATTTTCTTTGATGCTATTATAAATGGAATTGTTTTATTTTGAGATTGTTTAGAAATACAATTTTTTTTTGTATATTGGGGCATATGGTTTTTAATAGTAGAAAAAACAGTCATATATATGTGTTTGTTTACTAATTTTTGGTACTTAGTAAATGCAATAGATTTTATTTTCTGTGTTTGCAGCATTTGCTCATCGGTCATCACTTTTCCAATTGGCTGGGTTTGTATTCTGGTCACAGTTCCTAATGTAGCAGTTCTGCTGGTTAAGTACTTTGAAGTACTTTATGTTTTTCAGGGAAATCTAAAACTCTCAAGGTAGCTCACGCTGGGACTCACTTGTCTGTGCTTTGGTTTGCTCTGATAAAGCAGTTTACCAGATGTGAAAATGACCATCTGAGTGGAAGAGTTATGTGGTTGGGATGAATTTCTTTCTTTCTTTTTTTTTTTTTAAAGATGACCGGTAAGGGGATCTCAACCCTTGGCTTGGTGTTGTCAGCACCACGCTCAGCCAGTGAGCGAACCGGCCATCCCTATATAGGATCCGAACCCGTGGCCTTGGTGTTATCAGCACTGCACTCTACCAAGTGAGCCACGGGCTGGCCTGGTTGGGATGAATTTCTGATAGAGGTGTCTTCCTGGAACTGTCTTGCAGAAGGAGCAGTGGTGCCTTCCAGTGGATCTGATGAGATCCTAAATAAATGTGCAAATATCTAGTATGAAAACTAGATTTCAGTAGAAACCACAAGGAAAACCATCTGCTCATTTAGAACACTTGAGGGTTATATTTGAAGCTGCATTTCTCTTTGAGCAGATCCTCCACTATTTTGTAATAAACAGTTTGAAGATCCAAACAATGTTAACCTAAAAGCCAGTAACATTCAAGATCTGTTGGGCTGTGTTGTCTATGGTTTAGCAATGGAATATTTTTTTTTCCTGTTACAGCTTTGGGAACATGATGAGCAAGGAGAAGCGAGAGGCAGTCAGTAAAGAGGACCTCGCCAGAGCGGCTTTGATCACCATCACTAACAATATTGGCTCAATAGCAAGAATGTGTGCCCTTAATGAAGTAAGGGGACATGGGTTTCTTTAGTTGCTCTAAGGAAAATACTGAACTTACTAAGTGGGCCCCACCTTGACATCACATGATGTCTGTCTTCTCAGAACAGTGCCTAAATGTAGTCGTGTGGGGTGGGGTTTGTTTCCATGCGAAATTAAAGCTCTTCAAATGCAGATTAATCTTCATGGATTTCTTTTGCTTACTGAAGATAAACACTGCTACTGTCTAGAGGTAAAATGACATTTTTAAGGAGAGAGTGGAGGAAGATAGGAAGGTAGCCAGTGTTCCAGATGATGGGGACTGTTGGGGGTGATGTTGGGTGATGATGCTGAATCTAGACTCCATGCTCATCGATGTGCTGTAGAGGCCCTGGGAAGGAATCCACAGGAAATCATTGAAGCTGGGCGAAGACTGAGTGGGCAGAGGAATTGCCCACCCTGCTCCCCTCCCCGCCAGCCGAGTTGTGTCTTCGTGCTTTCAGCTTCTTTACAGTGCTGCCTTGTAGCATTCAGGTCAAGCAGCATTGTACAGGGCTATGAAAGAACCAAGAATTGGCTGCCCTGGGGGAAAGAGGATCTAGGATTCAGTTGATGCAGCTTCATGGCTTGTTCCTATTTATAAATTTGTGTTTAAAATTATTCTTTAAATAGATAATATAAGCATGTGGCTTGAAAAGAAACCTCAAAAGGCACGAAAGGATTTGTTTCATTTTTAATTAAAAAGATACTGTATCAGCATCAAATAATTAAATTTCATTTGAATATCATAACACTACTTTTCTCTTTATTGTATATTCCCTTTCCTGTGCTTATGTATTTGAAAATATTTTAGTTGGTGTACATACTATTTTTATATCTTTTACTTAAATATTATATATTCTATGGCTATATATTTGATCAAATTCTTTTCTATCGTGAATCATTCACATAGAGCTGCGCAGTTGGTTGCTTGCCAATGATAACTATGCAGTATGCATTTTTGAGGGTGAAGCTATTCTTTGGTTGAATTTTATTCTTGATATGGGGCTTACTCAGGAGTGGGATTTCTAGTCTAAAGGATAAGATCATGCTTATGAATCTTGATACATATTGTTATGATACTTTGCACAAGGGCTGCAACAGTTTAGATCATCTTTAACAATGAATGAATGGATCAGTTTTACTGCATCTTTACTAATGTTGGAGGTGGAATTTCAGTTAATGTTTTTGTTAACTTAATAGGACTAAAACTTTGCTTTTTTTGATCACTAGTGAAGTTGAATTTTTTTGTACCTGTTACATTTTTTGAATATTTTGCTTATTTGTGTCACTTTTTTTCTTTTAAATTGGCATCTTGTTATTTTTGTTTAGTTGTCTGCATAAAGTTTGAATTTTTTTGTACCTGTTACATTTTTTGAATATTTTGCTTATTTGTGTCACTTTTTTTCCTTTAAATTGGCATCTTGTTATTTTTGTTTAGTTGTCTGCATAAAGTGTTAATAGTTATTATTTGTCATATTTAATACAAATGTTTTTCCTAGTTTTTCTTGTAACATTTTCTGGCATGCTTTGCAGTAGGTCTATAGTTGTCTGGGGTTCAAATAAGTAGCCCTGGACCAACTGGATTAAATTTGATCAGCAGTCATATTGCTCCTAAAAAATATGCACATGGTGCTGTTTGGGGTAACTTTTTATGAGAGAAAAATTAAGATGAAAACTAATTGCCTTTTTTTGATGTGCTCAGAACATTAACCAGGTGGTATTTGTTGGAAATTTCTTGAGAATTAATACCATCGCCATGCAGCTTTTGGCATATGCTTTGGATTATTGGTCCAAGGGGCAGTTAAAGGCACTTTTTTCGGAACACGAGGTAAGCTGACTTGTTTCTTGTGATGTGTTACATACATGTATTAGTCTGCTTCTATTGATTATAACAAAATGCACAGAACTAGGTACTTTATAAGAAAATGAAATTTATTGCTTAAGTTTCGGAGGCTAGGAAGTCCAAAGGCCAGGGAACACTTCTGGTGGGGGTCTTGGTGGTGGTGACAGTGACCCAGGAGTCTCACATGGCAGAAAATGATGGAACAGAGAGAGACTAGTTCCTCATGTGCTCTCCTTTTAAAGCCCTTGGAACCATGCCCATGAGCACTATTTTTAATCCATTCACTAGGCATGGTCCTACAATCTAATCACCTCTTCATGGCCCAACCTTTCAATTACCATAATAGGATTTCCTACTGTCAATAGTTACAGTGGGGATTAAGCCTCAGTGAGGTTGGGGGGCGCATCCAATCTACAGCATTACACCCCTGACCCCCCAAACTCATATCCTTTTCACACACAAATACATTCATTTCATCCACAAAGTTTTAACTTGTTTCAACTCAAAAGTCCAAAGTCTCAAAGTCCCATCTATGAAATCAAAACAAGTTATCTACTGCCAAGATACAAAGGTGGGGCAAACATATGGTATATATTCCCATTCAAAAAAGGGAGAAATAGGCCAAAAGAAAGGGGTAACACAAACAAGTCCCAAACAAGTCCAAAACCCAGCAGGGCAGGCATTAAAACTCAAAGCTGGCAAATCATGAACCTTGACTCCATGTTTGACATCCTCTGCATGCTGGTGAGGGAGTTGGGTCCCCAAGTCCTTGGGCAGCTCCGCTTCTATGGCTTTCTTGGTATTAGGCCACACTTCAGCTCTCCCAGGCTGGTGTTCCACTCTGGTAGCTCCACAGGTCTGGGGTCTCCATGGCAGTTCCGCTCTAATGGCTCCACTAGGCATGGCCTTGATGGGGTTTTTCTGCTGCAACTCCAAGCCCACATTTCCTCTTGGCATCACTCTAGCGAAGACTGTGGTGAATCCGCCCCTGCAACAAATTTCTTCCTGAGCCCTCAGGCTTTTCCATACACCCACTGAAATTGGGTTGGAGGCTCCCAAGCCTCCACGGCTCTGGCATTCTGTGAGCCTGCAGACCTAACACCATGTGGATGATGCCAAGTCTTCTGGCTTGTGTCTTCCAAAGCTGCAGGTCCAGCCACACCTGGTGCCAATTTAGCCACAGCAGGAGTAGCCAGAGCAGCTGGGTGCTGGTGCTGGAAGCAGCTTTCCAAGGTGGCCCTGGGCAGTGAGCCCATGGATGGTGCCTCAGGTCTGTTCTTCAAGACCATTCTGTCTCCCTAGGCCTCTGGGCCCATAATTTCAGAGGCTTCTGCAATGCCTTCAGGGCCTTTTCCCCCTTTTCTTGGTAATTCCTTTCTTTTGTACTAATCTTCTCAGCACCATTGTATTTTCTCATGAAAATGTTCTCTGTGGCTCTACCACATGGCCAGGCTACAAATTTTCCAAATCTTTACGCTCTGCTTCCCTTTTAAATTCTGGCTTTACATCATGCCTTTGCTGTCATAACTCTGCATAGGTTGTTACAAGTAGCCATGCAGCTTCCTGAATGCTTTGCTGCTGAGTCAAATTCTCATGCCAGATATTCTGGTTCATAACTCTTAAGTTCTAAGTTCCAACTTCCAGCAAGTCCTAGGGCATGGACACAGTACAGCCAAGTTCATAGCAGGGGTGATCTTTGCCCCAGTTTCCAATAAGTCCCTTCTCATTTACACCTGAGACCTCTTTAGAATGGTCTTAACAGTCCATATTTCTATCAGCATTCTGGTCACTACCATTTAATCTCTAAAATGTTCCAAACTTTCCCTGGTTTTCTTGTCTTCTAAACTTCTAGGTTTTTTCTAGCCTATTCCTCCAAATTCTTTTAGCCTGTCCTCAACACCCCATTCCAAAGCAGCTTCCACATTTTTAAGTATTTGTTATAAGCAACATCCCACTTCTCTGGTACCAATTTTCTGTATTAGTCCGTTTCTTTTGCTTATAACAAAATACACAGAACTAGGTACTTTGTAAGAAAATGCTTACGGTTTCAGAGGCTGGGAAGTCTGAAGTCCAGGGAACACATCTGGTGAGGATCTTGGTGGTGGCAGCAGTGACCCAGGGGTTTCACATGGTAGAAAATGACAGAGCAGAGAGAGACTAGTTCCTTATGCACTCTTCTTTTAAAGCCTTCAGAACTATGCCCATGACCACCATTTTTAATCCGTTCACTAGGCATGGTCCTGCAGTGTAATCACCTCTTTAAGGCCCCACCTTTCTTTGTTTTTTTCTTTTTTTTCTTTTTTCGTGACTGGTAAGGGGATCACAACCCTTGGCTTGGTGTAGTCTGCACTGCAAGGCCCCGCCTCTCAATTACCATAATAGGATTTCCCACTCTCAACAGTTACAGTGGGATTGAGCCTCAGTGAGGTTGGGGGGCATCCAGTCTATAGCAGTGTACAAAGGGCATGAAGTTCACCACACTGTAGTGGAATTTGAAGTAGAGGTGAAATGGGCTGTAGTATTTCTTATTTATTTTTTTGTAATGGTATAATGTAGGGTTTAACTTTGTAATGTTTGAAAGCTTTCTTACCTGATATAATGTAAGGTAGGATTTTAGTTAATTATAAATTTAATCAATTTTAAAGAAAAAATCATGAACATTCATCTGTATTTCTGATGCCATATTCTTTGCTGAACTATCCTTTTTATTTTTTTCCATTGCACTGACTCTGTAGTTACTCTGGGTTTTGCTTTTTTCATTTTTTTATGCCAGTTTTTATGTAATGTTGTACAGTAATTTATGTTCCATTTATTTAAGATGTATGGTATAAAAATGACTAGATCAGTAAAAAAACATTCCAGACAAGAACCACACTATCATAAGAACTTAGCATATGTACAGGCGAGGCATTGCAAAATGGAAAAGAATCATTGAATTGCTCAACCTGATATTTTATCTTGGAAAGTGCTCTTTTGTTTTTCCTGTTTGGAGAAGAAAATGGAACCAGAGTTATGTAAGGGGTTCTCTCTTCCCTTCCCTTGGTTGTTGGGCAGTCTACTATTTCAAGTGTTGTTAGATTTTTAGATAGTGTTGTTATGAACATTTTTCATAACTGCATATTTATTTTAACAGTGTTCATATGGATTAACAGAAATGAAAGTAGGCATGAAGTGCTATAAAGAGAGATTACTTTTTCCTTTAAAGTTGCTTTAAATTTTTCCTTTTAAATTGCTTAAATTTATAATTAAAATTCAAAGTGTACAAGTTACATATATCAAAAGCTTAAAGTATGTCATCTAACTTATTTTCTTCTGTTATTGTATTAGTAAATAAATACCAAATTGCCATTACGCAACCCTCAGTGTTGCGCCCGCACCGCGCTCAGCCAGTGAGCGGGAACCGGTCTCCACATGGGATCCGAACCCTCGGCGGGAGCGCCGCCATGCTCCCAAGCGGCACACTCTCCAGTGTGCCACCGGGCCGGCCCTTCTTAGGTTAACCTTTAAAAAAAAAACCATATCTTCGTATTTTTTAATTTGTCATGACTTCATTTTTTCCTCTGGTTAGTATGTTCATTTGTCCCTGTGGTTTTCATTTGCTTTCAGGCCTCTGACTCTAGTATTGATCTCTATACTTGTGGAACTTTGACTATTTTAACCTCTGTTAGTCTTGAAATATTCTCCTGCCTTCACGCTGAAGTCAGTTTAACTGTTGTTGTGAAATTTGTGTAGATTCTTAAGCCTTTCTCTTTCATCCTTTCTTATCATCTTAGCACTTCATATCTTATAATAACCTGTCTGTGTCTTTACTTGATAGTAGGTTCTGGGTCTTCGGTGGAACTGAATATACTGGTTACTGTAAAAAATAAAACAGATATAGAAAGCTGCATAAAACAAAATGTATAGTTAACTATTATAAAATGAGCACCCTCGCATCTGTGTACTCTGGCTGTGGTCGGGGGTTCCTGAGAATTACTGAGTCTTGCTCAGCTGTTTTCTTACTGCTGTACCGTACATGTTACTCCTACGGTTTCTGGCCTCCTCATAACACAGATTGGTTGTGGCTGTCTTTTTTTTTAAATTGAGAAGTAGGGCAGGCTTCAGCATCTCTGTTGTTTAGTCACATGTTCTTGAAGAAGCTTTTCTTGATGGACTAGACCCTAGTTATTTATGATATTTCAGAGACTTTAGTACATTCTTCTTCCAAATCCACAAGCAAGTCTTTCAGGATCTTCCAACATTCCTTTTTTTTTTTTGGCCGCTGGCCAGTGCGGGGATCTAAACCCTTGACCTTGGTGTTAGGACACCATGCTCTAACCAACTGAGCTAACCAGCCAGCCCCACATTCCTTTTTCAGTTATTTCTTATCTCATGCTTTGGAGACCTTGATAGATTCTGTATCATTGTAGGATTCTTCTCTGATTCCTGCTGGAATTCTCTTTCTGTCAGTGTGGGTTTTGTGTCATTTTCTGTAATATTTTATCCTTTTTTCTCCTGGTTTTGTTTTGGGTTCTTGGTTGCATTTGACCTTGCCTGCTTACTTGTGGAGACAGTTTGTCACTTGTCCTTTTGCAGCTGTTGCTTCTCTGTCTCATGCGTCTGCCCTCCTCTCAGGAGCTTCTGCCCCTCCTCAGACTTTGGTCTGCACCTCCTTGTTGCCTCAGGGCACCATCATCCACTCCTCTGCTGCCCTCCCCTGGGCCAGTGGCTACAGTGACCTCCTGGGCGCACCTGCTGTGCTGCCATGGCATTCCACATCCTGTAGTGAGCCGACCTGCCTTGCTCTCCACATCTCCTGCTCCTCTGTCCCCATTCTCAGCAGCAGTATCCCCAGACCTCCCCTGCTGCCCTCATCCCCTCTTTCAGTTGAGTCTTGAATCCATTCCACCACCTCCTTTCTCTCTCTCCCACCGCCAGCCCAGGCAGGCCCTCACTCTCTGTGACTTGCCCCTCTTAGCTTCTCTTGCTTTGTTGTACTTCGTGTCTCATCATACCTTCATTATTTAGTTGTCTGGAAATGTTGCAGGCCTCTGCTGGTTCGCTCCTTGTCATTCCCCAGGACACAGCCCAGGTACCATCTCTTACCAGAGGTCACTGAGCCGCTGCTGGGCCCCTCCACCCCCCCTGCGGATTTGGCTTTGCTTTTAACCACAGCTGTCCAACATGCTTGCAGTATCTTGTACATCCAGCCCCCCTCCCTAGCCGAGAAGCTCCTCGGGGCTTCTCTGATCCCAGGCTGGCCTTGGGCCTGCTGCAGGTGATCAGAAAATAGGTGTTAGGAGTTAAGGGCAGTGTTAGCTTTAACACTAGTAGTCATATTTATGGTAATGTAAATAAGTCTAAGGAGAACTGCTCTTATTTTTGGTGTATTTTCTTTCAGGGTTATTTTGGAGCTGTTGGAGCACTACTTGAGCTGTTGAAGATCCCCTGATCATTACCTGGGGAGGGGTTCCTGGAACCTTTCATAGTGGGATCCGTGGACTGTTGTTTTTTTTAAGAGACTTACTCAGTTTTATGATTGTGTACTACCTAAATCAAAGCGAGAAAAGGACAAGTGTATTTTTCTAAGTCATGAAGATAAATCCTTAAACATTGGTCTAAACTAGCAACCAGAAGGAAGATTATATTAAAAACAAAGTGGACCATGTTCAGACAGTGTTGAGGATTTGTTGTATTTAAGTTGCTTTTTGCTGTAGCATTGTTAAAGTTGCTGTGTATTTTTGAAATCTTAGTGTCATTCATTGGAGACACTTCAGGGGAGAGCTGTTCTGTGTTCAGCTGACTGTGGTTTTGTGTCCTGTTTGAACTTGCTAAATGTAAGGCAAGCTACTCTGTGTTGTAATCTAATCATATATTTGTTAATATGGCCTTGAAGATCATGGTCTGTGCATTACTCTGGTTTGCATTTAGCCTTTGTGTGAACATATTGAAAAACATGTTTTCTTTCAGGGTTCTGCAAACTTAATTGGGCAGGTTAATTCTGTATCTGAAATATGACAAGCACTGTTTGGAAGGGCAGTTCATGTTACTTTGTGCTGTAAATCTTGGGAAGACAAGACTTCTGGACAGAATATCCTGAGTAATGGGATTATTGACATGATGAAAGTGGGTAAGCTAGTAGAAAAAGCAGAGTCTGAAAGACTAACAGCAGCAAAAAGTCTGCTATAATTAACATCTCTTCAGGGGATGGGAGAATGTGGGTATTCTTTCAGGCTGAGTAGAAAAGGATGAATTGAGGTGTTCATTGATGAACTAACACATGGGGAGTGGGGAAGGGGCTCAGAAGACTGCCTGAAGCCAGAGATAGCGTTTTGGTAAGTGTTGAACCTTTTCTTTCTGCTGTGTAGAGTAATTTAAAAGGCCTTTCCCTTGGATATAGTGCTACTTTTATGTCTTATATATTAAGTGGTGCTTGCATCACTGTTGAACACGAGAAGGGCCTGTACAAAGCAGCCTTGGAGCTGGAAGGAATACTCATAGGCTCTATTGCTCTCTGGCCTTTGTGCTCCCATTTCTTTCACATGGCGGGTGGGAAGGAGGGACCGCTGCACTAGTGCTGCTGGCCATGTGGGGGCAGCAGAGGCATGCTGGACATGCTGGGCAGGGTCAATTCCCAGCTGTTTCCCAAGGGGTGGTGGCCGTAGCGTGCGTGCCTTAGCACATCTGGCTTGTGGCTGTTGCTGGGCTGGGTCCTTGTGCATGCAAGGAGCAGGAGAGATGCTGCAGGGATAGCAGTTGCGTCCCCTGGGCATTGATTGGTGACCCTCCTCCCCCTGCTATGCTGCTGCTCGCAGCACTCCTGGCTGAGCCACATTGGACACCCCAATACTGTGTCCCTCTGCCCTCTACTCCCAGCTGCATGCTTGGTGGCGCCGTATACCCCCATGGCCCCGAAAGAGCACCACCATCTACCCACTTGTAGAGGGTGCCTCTCAGTTCATGGGCTCCAGGCCCTCCTCCCACTCCTCTGGGCAGGTGACTTTGGTGAACTTGGCTTGCTTCCTGGGGTGGCCCAGGCCTGCCCTCCGAAGCACTTGTGCCCACCTCTGCCCGTACTTACTGTGTTCAGGAGGTTGTGACTAGAGCTCTACGTGAGTCATCTCAGCCAGCCTTTATTATTCCCACAACTTAACAGGGAAGGAAACTGAAAGCCCAGAGATGCAAACCTGCCCCTGGTCACAAAGCTGGAAATGGGCTGGACTCAAACCCAGGTCTGCCTGGTCCCAGAGCTTGAGTTTACCCAACACTGTCAGCTCCCCTTTTGCTTTGCCTTCCTACTCCCTGAACCCATCTCTCCTCTCTTGAGAGACTTCTCCATTTCCCCACTTTCCATCTGTGCTCAGCCCACCCTGTCACTCCATGGGTAGGTTATTGATGGGTCACCAGTGAATCCTGTTTCAGAGTTGCATCTTCCTTAATTCTAACATGGCAGACCTCTCTTCTCCTGCCTTCCAGGCCACTTGTATCTGCCAGCTTGTTTTCTGACGATAATTAGCTATTACCAGTCTTCAGGTTTAATCCTGGATGTCCCCAGGCAGCCATCAGCACTCACATTGATTTCCGAGGGGGCACCCTCCAGGCCACTTGTATCTGCCAGCTTGTTTTCTGACGATAATTAGCTATTACCAGTCTTCAGGCTTAATCCTGGATGTCCCCAGGCAGCCATCAGCGCTCACATTGATTTCCGAGGGGGCACCCCAGCCAGCCATGGCCTCTGAGCAGCCCCATAGCACCGCCTGCTCTTTCCACTGGTGGATCTCCAAGGTCATCTCTGCAGAAATGTCCCCATCCTCATCCCAGCTTACTGCCATCTCATCAACTCCAGCTTGTGAGGTGCATGCAGACTCAATCTCTAGTTGCCATTGCACTACCCTGTCTTCTCTCAGCAGCTCTTCCTTCCAGTCTGTCTTCAGTAGCCTGAGGGCCCCACCTCACACTTCACACATGAGAGGCAGTGAAGGGGGTTGTGGCCATGTCTGGGTGAGAAGGGAAGGCAGCCTGAAATAAGATGGGAGGTAGTGGGTGGCCAGAGTGGAGAGGAAATGCTTAGAGGGCTATTGGGTTGTGATGACTGGATATGGGGGACAAGGGAAAGGAGATGCCATGAGGGTACCCAGGCTTGATTCTGGACAGCCTGATTTTGAGACTCCAAATCAGCAGCTTGGTATTTGGGCTGGAGATACAGAGTTGAAAATGGGAATTTTGTAAATTCAAGGTAGAGTGAGAAAGTCAACAAAGAGATGGGCAGTGAAGGAAAAGACTACAAAGAAAACTGAAGACCGGTCAGAGGATGCCCTGGCTCAGGAGGCTGCGGGGAGAGCAGCTCTGCGGGCACCTGGATTAAAGTTGCCCAGGTTTGACTGCAAGGGCATGGTGGCCTTGATGGGAGCAGCTTCCCTGAAATCATGGAGCAGAAGCTGAACTGCAAAGGTCCTAGTGAGGGACGGTGAGGAGAGCAGCAGTGGCCACAGCCACAGGAGGCCTTTGCACCAAGAGATTTTTTTCCCCTCTTCCTGACAGAAGAGTTATTTCCAGGCCTGGGATATAGCTGGAGGGTTGGTGTGGTGGCAAGTCCTCAGGGTTGTGTGGGCTGTGGAGGGACCAAGATCAGTTCCTCTGCTTCAAGTCACCCTGAACGCTAGTGTTCCCATGCAGGTGACAATCATCTCTTACTGGTGACTGCTCCATTTGATCAGAACCACTCACCTTGAGTTACCAAGTCTAGGAACATGTGCGTATGTGGGTGTGGGCGACTACAGGCATGACTTGAAAGGTATATGCTCAACATGAAATGTTTTCAAATCTTTTTATTTACACATATTTGAGTCAGTTACATGCATTTTTTTAAACCAGTGATTAGCAAAATGCATTAAAAATTTAAAATAGCAATTAAATATACAAAAATATAGCTTACAAAAAACTGCGAATGTTTAAAAATATTCTGCTGCAGAATTCTTAGTTTACAAACACGTCTATGAAACCTGAGGCTCAGCATTTCATAAACCTTTTTTTGAGGGCGTTATATGATATCTAGTTAATAAACCCCAAAGGGATAAACTATAAGACTAAAGTGCCCCCCCGCCGGCAATGATCTTTCAAGAGACTTGGAGACAACAGTTATCACAGTCTTGGAAGACCAGCTGTCACCAGGAGGCACTTCCTAATATTGGCCTTACCTGCCCCACCAGCTCTAGCTGGGGCCTGGGAGGGAAGGGCAGATGGAGAGGAATGGCCAGCTGTGGGTCTGAGATGCTGACCCGCAAGGCTTGGACTGGCACAGGGGGCTGAGAAGAGCTTCATTAAAGCACGAGCAAGTCCCCTGACATGGGGCCCATGTTCTGGGTATATGTCCCTGGAGCAGGGAGGATGTGCTCCCTGGGCCTACAGCCATAGAAGGGAGGACTGGATTGGTAAGCCAAGAGTGCTAATGGCTTGGTTTAAAAGTGGGATAAGAGGGCCGGCCCGGTGGCACACTCAGTAGAGTGCAGCACTTGGGAGTGCGGCGGTGCTCCCGTCGAGGGTTCGGATCCCATATAGAGACCGGTCCACTCGCTGGTTGAGCATGGTGTGGGTGCGACACCGAGGGTTGCGATTCCGTTGCTGGTCGCGGTACGGGCGCAACACTGAGGGTTGCTATCCTGTTACCGGTCACGAAAAAAGACAAAAAGGAAAAAAAAAAGTGGGATAAGAAACTTCGCATCTTGCAACAATTTGGGCTCTAAAGCCGAATTGGAAAAAGAACAGGTTTATGGAACAAGCCCCTTTTTCTCATGATTTATTCCCACTCAAATGGAAGCATGCTCCATGGCACATGGGATCCTTTTCTTAGATCTGGGCTGCTGCTGTGGGTGCAGTTGTGCCAGGGAGGTGGGTGAGGATGAAGAGACATTGAGCGGCTGCTGAAGAGCGAGGCATGAGTCCATGCCTCTTCCCCCGGAGCTGCCTGGAGAAATCTTTAACTTTCATCTCCTACTGGGGCAAAAATGAACTTTAATTTAAATTTTTTTTTTTTTAAATTGGTGAGATAATTTCTGTTTAGTGGGAAAGAAGTTGAGCACGTTGAAAATTCTGCAGGAAACATTTTCCTTTTAAAGTGTGTGCATAAAGAGTCGGGAGGAACAGGGAGCAAATCCACAAACTTGCATATGGACATTCAGTTATACCTGCAGTTAATCTTAGGGAGATTCACCATCCACTTACTCAGTGGCAGGTGGAGACATCTGCCCCATAAATAGAAGCCTTCAGTTGCTGCTGCTCAGACTCCTGCCTCAAAAACATGAGCTCACCTAAGAGACCATGACAATTGTAGCCAAACATCACCACTGGAATCTTGGTCCTCACTTGGACCTGGCCAAGATGGGGGAGGCGCTGGCAGCTGGTCCAGGCTCCCGCAGAGGCTGCTCCCACCAGGGGGAGAGGCTTGTGCGGCTGCCCAGCTGCAGAGCCTGTTCTCGAGTGTCCTGTCACAGATCAGAAAGATGGTCAGAAAAGTCTGTTTGTGCTCTTGGATTAGCTTGGCATATGAGGTAAGGGAAGGATTTCAGTTTCTCATTTGTTTAGAAAGCTAGAATTTCAGTGTGTTGCAATCAAGTAAAAATGTGCCTTATTCAAAAGGAATGTGATTGCAAACCAAAAACATCCCCCAATTCTGGGCTCACCTTTTACAGATATTCTGACTTCTGGGATGGTCTTTCCCAAATGAATAGGAATGTTCCTTGAATATTCTTGTCTGGTATCACATGACTAAAAAGAGAAATTATATATATATATATAAACACACACATGCATGTGTGTATGCATAAATGATCTCTGGAAAGATACACAAGGAACAAACTAATGGTGCTCACAGGGCAAGGAGCTGGGCTTTCTGGGGTCAGGAATGCAAGGAGCACTTATCACTTGTGAACCATGTGAAGTGATTACCTATTCAATAACTTAAATAAGGAATATTTGGCACTGAGCAATCACATCAGGGTGCACTGTGGGCAAAAGTAGCAAGGAAGGTCAGGGGAGGAAAAGAAGGGAGCCAGGTAAACTGGGGCCCCAGAGAGAGCCTGTACAGCTCAGGAGGCCTCAGGCTGAGGTTCTGTTTCTACCATGACCAGCCCTAATTCTTTAAAAAAAAAAAAAAAAAAAAAAAATCCAGATGTACTGTCTTTCAAACAAAAAAACTCTGTGATTTTAACCAGAATTAAAGGAAGGTGTAAATTAAAAGGCTTGCCATTTGCATGTATGGCAATGCACAATGAAGTCCAAATGTAGATAGCAAACACGTTTGAGTAATACTGCTAAGAATCACAGGAACTGCTGTGAGTGACACTAGGCCTGCTGCAGTAGAAGGACACCAAGCTGAGAAAGGGGAGATGACTAGAGCAGAAAATATTCTTAACAGCTCCAATTTCCAGCCCAATTTCAGCAGAAGGAATGCATTTTAAAAAGCACTCCACATTCACAAGTGCTGAGGTCAAGTTACTGGCACCCCATGCGGGCAAAGCAGACCCAAGATGGTGCCCAGTGCCCAGTGCAGATCTTTCTTGTGCTTTCCTCTGATGGCCGTAACTATTTGGGCTTTGTGCCTCTGGTCCAGTACTATGCATCGACCATCTCAACTTGCCTGTAGCTGTAACACAGTGAGATGAGTTCGTTTGCCTCCCTACGAATACAGGAACTTGGTGAGGCTGCCTCCTTGCTATTCACACAGGGTCAGAAAAAGGCTGCAACTGAAAGGCTACAACCCAACAAAAACTGAGCAGCAATATTTATGGTTACAGATCATATGGAATTTCTCCTTTCAGGGGAAAAAATTCTCTTTCCTACTAGAGCCCCATAACAAAGAGGTGACATTTGTCCCAAGGCCATTCCATGGAAAATAGTGGACGCTGGCCATTAATGAGTCCAGTCCAGAAGCAAGTCTGCTTCTGACATTGGTCACTGGAAATATTTCACTGTAAACTGGGTGTTTTGCAGCATTCAACTCTATTGTGTTACAAATAAAGAATGCAAAAAGTGAAAGCAGGAGTGTACAAATAGGTTTTTTTATGGGTGCCAAACAGGCTAAAGCTTTCATGTAAAAATATTCCACACTTCCCTTGCCCTGTTTAGGAAGAAGTCCAGTTGGCATACCACGAATAGGTCACACACAGGAATCAGCCAATGCTGACCAAATGGATTTGTAATTTTCCAAATTGGATTCTGCTCAGCACTTTTCTAGGCTAATGGGAATTTTCTTCTTCTTACCCCAGCCACCTGAGCCAAGGAGAGGCTCCCTTTCCCCATTCTAAGATGGTAGAGGGTAGATTCCAGAAAAAACCCCTGGAGACCTGCCATAAGCAGAGTAGCAAAGCTCCTTCCATCCTTTCTCCATATCATGGAGATTGTACTTCCAGTGAAAAGCCCCCATTCACACCTGTGGAATGGGGTGGGGCAAAGCAGTTGACAAGGAGTTGAGGCAGGCACTAGTATGATGGAGGGAGGTGGAGAGGAGGACTGTGGAAAAGAATTTTTTAATCTGACCCACGGCTGCTTTACATAGCTAATTTATACAATATTCACAAATCCTAATGGACTCTGAGTCACTTCTAGAAAAGTTGGACAGAAAGAGCCAAAAAGCAGCATGCATTTCTCTCCTATAAAAACACTTTCAGTTCGTTATCGTAAGTCCAAATACTGAGGCACACACCAACGGGTGGACAGCCCTGCAGGAGCTTCCTGAACCTACTTACAATTCTAAGTGGATCATGGCTTCAGGATTATGTTTGGGATCTTATTTGGGATAAACTGTTAAAAGTGAAAGCCATTTTAAGTAAAAAGAGAGAGGGCAAGAGAGGGAAGGGAAGGAGGAAGGGAAGAGGCAAAGGGGTCAGCATCCTCCTCGACCATTCCCAGAAAAAGGGCTCACAACGACTCCCCGCTGCAGTAGGGGCTGAGACCAGCAGCTATGCTGAGCCACGCTGCACATGTGGGGATGTGGGCAGTACTCTAGGCCCTCTGGGTTGCACATGGACAGTGTGGGCTCAGGACTGACACCATGCTGGGTTTCCTGACTGACACCTCACTGGTGAGTAGAAGGAGAAATGATAAGAGGAAATGGCTTCTGACAGGCCTTTCCAAGCGCATCTAATGTTTTCAGTTTGGGTGATGTGATAGCAAGTGTTGTGAACTTGACGGGGAAGGGGTGGTGGGTGAGGGGCACTGCTGCTCTGATGTACCCAAAGCCCTTAGGTTCCAAAATGGACTTATCAAAGGAACGTAACATGAAGAGGCTTGCTGGCACTGCCTCAGCAACCACAGGCAGCCGGTTGTGCTGGTTTTACTTGACTCAGGGGCTGCCGGGAGGGTTTGTTGCTGCAAAGGCATGTGCAGTCTGCACAGAAGCTCATCGTCCACAGGGTGGGGGTGTGGCTTTAAAGACCTGCCCTTAGTCTCCTCCAACACTTGTGTTCATCTTCCCTCCTGCTTGACACGGAGACGAGTGTCCAGGAGACAAAGTATAATGGGATTAGCAACAGACCTTCATGAAGTTTCTTGAGCCAAACCTGCAGGCTCATCCACTCCTCTTCTCTCAACACGGGGTAGTGTCAGAGTGCTTTGGTTGTCACAAGACCCAGATGCCTAGGTTCCCAGTGTGGATGGCCCAAGAATTCTTTAAGAGGCAAAGGAAGTGGCAGCTGGTGCCCCAGGTAGAGAGCAGCCAACACAGAGACAGCTTGTGCTCCTCCTGGTTCCACGTGGATGTCGTATCCAGCAAGTCTGATCCTCATGGTGAGCTATACAATGTTCTCTGCCCCAGGGAGGGGCCCCTGTGGGGGTCCATGGTCCTGCTTACTGTGCAACTGGGCCAGCTGCAGAACTGGCATATTGCATAGGGGACACACTTTCCGAACCTCCAGCCACTTAATAAGGCACCTGCAGAATGAGATGCCACAGGGGGGAAGACATCAGTCCCATGCTCATGGCACCTGTTGCTGTCATATACAGTGAACACGTCTGTCACCCAGAGCCCAAGTTTTAGGAGTCTGGTGTAGGGTCCAAGGAGCTCCACCACCAGGTAGAGGATGCACAGCATCCTCTGGGGGAACCAGAGCCTCCTGTCTCACACAAGGTGATACTAACAAGCCACGGTCAGCATATTATACCCTCAGTTGCCCACGACTTCTTAGAGAAGAACAATACACTGAGGAGGGAGCAGGAAGCAGGAAAAGTAAAATTTTCTAATAGAAATACAAAACACATAAAATTGCAAGAGAAGAGGAAATATTAATATGTCTACAGGATGGGGGAGGAGATTGGTACCACCCTATCGTTTATATCCAGCCTTTATTTATTTTGATCCAAAATAACTATGGTTTTGATTAAAATAAATTTTTAGGAGATGAAAGCTCTCATTGGAAAGTTCCAGCTAAACAGCTGTTTATAGCCTGGGCTCCAAAGAGGTGTGGGCTCATCTGGCTCTCTGCCCAAAGTCTTGTCATGGTGGTAACGTCCCACCACTCTGATTCCTCCTAATGTCACACACACACACACCCCCACCCTGTCGGGTGCTGTCAGCCTTCTGCATTATAGACCAATCATGAAGCCATCAAGCTTGTCTGGCATTGCCCCAAAGCCCACAAGTAAGT
This sequence comes from Galeopterus variegatus, assembly GCF_000696425.1. NCBI lineage: Eukaryota > Metazoa > Chordata > Mammalia > Dermoptera > Cynocephalidae > Galeopterus > Galeopterus variegatus. Next base: position 66,300 of record NW_007731257.1, on the reverse strand, counting down.
TGGTTGATGTACCTCAAACTTGGATCCCATTAAATAATTCCACACCAATACTCACTTTCTGTGGAAGGCATGCTTACATGGACAAATCCCCAACTCATCTCGAGGCTTGAAGTCTTCCAGACATACTGCACAGAGCTGAAAGACAAATGCACAAATAAGGCCAAGTGTCTGCTAAGTATTCTCCAAGGCCACAAAGTAGAGTGCAGGCCCCTTAGGTCCAGCCATTGGAAGAGACTTATAACATCCCACAACTCATTAAGTGACAGAAACAGGCTAGAATGGATGAGGTCTTCTGAAGAAGTGTTTCAAGCTTATCTGATCACACGTGTTAAAAAGTGGTGGCAGATAGGAGAGGACAGAAAGCAAGAGGCAGCCTCCTTTACTTCGGTGCATCAGAAGAGTGTGACTTAGGGTTACTGTCATGAATGCAGAACTGACCTACTATCATTTTCCTGGGGTGTTCTGAGGGACAGACTTTCCCTGGGAATGCTCTGCCTGCCCAGCACTGCTGCCCTGGCTCCGGAGCACTCACTGAAAGATACTGCTCATGCCCTGGCAATCCTCTCCCCAGTCTTTACAGTACAACCTGCAGGAACATGCTATTTATAGTTCCTCAGTCCTCCCACTTTGGCACTGTCCTTCTGTCAGTGTCTTTGTCATATAAAAAGTTATTAAAGAGTCACTAAATTATAACTTATGAAAATGTGCAGATGGGGCCAGGACTGCTCTGAAAGGTGACTTGTCTCCACTGCTTGGAAAGAGGTCTTCATACCCACATGCTGGGTTCCAAAAACTTCTGGGGCACTTACCAGTGCCCATGGATACCATGCATCATTGCACTTACCCATTTTACAGATGAAGAAACAGAAGCTCAGAGCAATAACCACACTTCTTGGGGCCATTCAGCTGGGGAGTGGCCAGGCCTGTCTGGGGACCCAGGTCTATTGCACTGATGTGCTGCTATACCACTTCCATCTCCCACCCAATGGCTGAATTCCTCTCTGCTTACTTCCCTGTCCATCCCCAGGGAACCTGGTTCAAGCCATCACCATTTCTTGCCCAGCCTACTGACAGGGCTTCACTGTCACTAGTTTCTTAACCTATACCACATAATCCAGTCTTCTTAGGTTATGCATGAGCCGTGGCCAGTGCTGTGAATGTTGGTCCTCCAATACTCTTGCTGAGGCAGCTCTTGGGCCTTGTGTGTACAGCAGACAGGATCTTCCCAGGAGGAGACTGAATACCTATGTCTTGTCAAACTCTACATCTCCCCAAGATGGCAGGAGAGCAGGAAGGAGAGAGCAGGACAGGCAGCTCGGCTCAGACACCCACTAACTGTGGTGTCTCTGCCCTCATGATATCCCTCGGAGCACTGTTCCTTTATCTGTAAAATGAAGACATGACCTGCTCTGCCCCTCACAGGACTGTCATCAGCTCAGGTTGGGGGGAAGGGCTGAGGATGCAGTAAAGCAGTCTACCAATACCAGTTGTTTCCATTAATGTATACATTCTGTAATGGGAGCACTATTGTCAAGACTGTTTTTGTTTTCTGGAGGCAGGTTGAGAACAAACTGTGGGTAAGAAACTAGCAGTTTCAGCCTTGGGGTACCTTTTTGGGCCTCAGCTTTCTACCTGTAAAGGGAGAACAATGTTCCCACCTCTCACACTGTGTGAACAGGCTGCTGGGCCTTCAATAGCCAGCTTCCCCCACAGCACAGCCTTCTGAAACAGAGTCAGAACTGTCCTGTGGAGATTCAGCACTGATCCTACTGAAATGCAAGTTGTTCATTTTTATTCACTTATTTTTCCAAAATCTAAAGTTAGATTTGTAGCCTTTTCAAAGTGAAGTTTCTATTAATGGTTATAGTGTGCTATTATATTCTAAATAAACAAAATTTAAGACTACAGCCACCTGGAAAAAAAATACCTCAAAATAATTGTGACATATTTAGTGCAAATGGTGACCAAACATTAAGAGTAATCACAAAAAAAGAAAAGCCTCAGATTTGACTTCCCAGAAGTTCTCTGAGGGCTAAACTTATTTTACAACTTCCCTTTATAGATCATATTTTGCAAATGAACTTTACTTTCCAGTATTTCAATGAAAGATTGTTTCTCCAGTGTGACTTTCCATCACCTTTTAAAAAACTGAAGCCTCAGATTTGACTTCCCAGAAGTTCTCTGAGGGCTAAACTTATTTTACAACTTCCCTTTACAGATCATATTTTGCAAATGAACTTTACTTTCCAGTATTTCAATGAAAGATTGTTTCTCCAGTGTGACTTTCCATCGCCTTTTAAAAAACTGAGATATAATTAACATACCATAATATTCACTCCTTCAAATAAATGTACAATTCAGCAGTTTTAAAGTCTGTTTGGAATTGTGCAACCATCGCCACTATCTAATTCCAGAACTTTTGTATCACCCACTCCTCTGAAAAGTTCATACCCATAAGCAGTCACTTCCTATTCTCCCTCTTCCCCAGTCCCTGGCAACCAAGCACTAATCTACTTTCTGTCTTGATGGATTTGTTTATTCTGGACATTTCATATAAATGGAATCATACAATCTATGGTCTTTTCTGTCTGGCTTTTTTCACTTAGCATAATGTCTTCAAGGTTTACTCATATTGAAACATGTATCAGTACTTCACCTTTATGGCCGAATAATATTCCATTGTATGTGTATCCCATATTTTGTTTATCCATTCATCTGTTGATAGACATTTGGGTTGTTTCTACCTTTTGGCTATTGTGAATCATGTTGCTATAAACACTGGTGTACAAGTATCTGTTTCAGTCCCTGTTTTCAATTCTTTTGGGTATGCACCAAAGAGTGGAATTGCTGGGTCATATGGTAATTCTATGTTTAACTTTTTGAGGATCTACAAACTTGCCAAAGTGACTGCATCATTTTACATTCCTACAAGCAGTGTATGTTGGTTTCAATTTCTCCATATCATCAACATTTATTATTGTTTGTGTTTTTGATTACAGTCATCCTAGAGTGTGTGAAGTGACCATTTCCCTAATGACTAATAATGTTGTGTTTATTGGCCATTTGTATATCTTCTTTGGAAAAATGTCTATTCAAGTCTTTTGCCCATTTTTTACTTGGGTTATTTTTCTTTTTATTATTGAGTGGTAAGACTTCTTTATATAGTTTAGTCACAAATCCTTTCTTTTCTTTTTTTTTTAAAGATGACTGGTAAGGGCCAGCCCTGTGGCGCACTCGGGAGAGTGCGGCGCTGGGAGCGCAGTGACGCTCCCGCCGCGGGTTCGGATCCTATATAGGACTGGCCGGTACGCTCACTGGCTGAGCGCAGTGTGGGCGACACCACACCAAGGGTTGCGATCCCCTTACCAGTCACGAAAAAGACAAAAAAGAAAAAAAAAAAAAAGATGACTGGTAAGGGGATCTTAACCCTTGACTTGGTGTTGTCAGCACCATGCTCACCCAGTGAGCAAACCGGCCATCCCTACATAGGATCCGAACCGGGGCCTTGGTGTTATCAGCATCACACTCTCCCGAGTGAGCCATGGGACGACCCCACAAATCCCTTTTGGATAGCCAACTGATTTTGACAAAGATACAAAAGCTTTTCAATGGCAGAATCATGAAAATCACAATGCACAGGAAAAGACAATCAACAGACATTAATGATGAGATGACACAGATGTTGGAATCATAAAACAGACAAGAACTACTTTAAGGTCTTTATAACAATGCTCAAATGAGCAATCATGAAAGCTTGATACAAATGTTAAAACACGTTATTACAAACAAATAAAAGATATAAGAAAAAAATGAATGAGAATTGTAGAATCTAAAAAACAGAATAACCTCAATCAAAAACTTAAGGGATGGGCTCTACAGCAGAATGGAGAGGACATAGGAAAGAATCAGTGAATGAGAAGACAGAACAATAGAAATTACCCAATCTGAAAAACAGAGAGAAAAAGATTGAAAAATAAGAAAACCAGATCCTCAAGGAACTGTGGGACAACCACAAAAGGTCTAACATTTGTGTCACTGGAGTCCCAGAAAGAGAAAAAATGAAATTCAGAAAAAAACTTGAAGAAATAATGGTTGAAAACTTCCCAAGCTTGGCTGAAGACAAACCTATATATTCATGAAGCTGAGCAAATTGCAAACAGGATAAATCCAAAGAAACCCATGCCCAGACATATTATAATCAAATTGCTAAAACCAAAGACAAAGAAAACCAGCCAGAGAAAACTGAGGCATTACTGACAGGGGATCAATCATTCAAATGACTGTGAATTTCTCATCAAAAACCATGGAGGAGCAGAAGGAAGTGACATAACATTTTAAAAGTGTTGAAAGAAAAGAACTATCAACCCAGAGATCTATATACAACAAAAATATCCTTCAAGAATGAAAGTTCTGGGCCGGCCCAGTGGCACATTGGAGAGTGCGCCGCTTGGGAGCACGGCGGCGCTCCCACCGATGGTTCGGATCCCATGTGGAGACCGGTTCCCGCTCACTGGCTGAGTGCAGTGCGGGCGCAACACCGAGGGTTGTGATCCCGTTACCGGTCAGTAAAAAAAGACAAAAAGGAAAAAAAAAAAAAGAATGAAAGTTCTTATGTCCATTTTCAGGTAAAGGCAAACTAATAGAATTTATGGCCAGCAGACCTACTCTAAAAGAATTACTAAAGAAAATTCATCAGATAGAAGGGAAATGACATAAGAAGGAAACTTGGAGCACTGGGAATGAAGAGCAATAGAAATGGTAAGTATCTGGATAAATACAACAACTATCCTTTCCCTCTTGAGTTTTTAAAAATATGTCTGATGGTTAAAAGTAAAATATATTAATATTGTCTGATGGGATTTTCAATATATATATAGATCTAATATGACAGCTACTATATAAAGACCTACATGGTGTCAAGGTTTCTGCATCCCAACTGAAGTGCTAAAAATATGATTCTAAGTAAAGTATTTATTTTGTAATCTTTATAGTAACCACTAAAAAATTATACAAAGAGATAAAATAAAAATCACAATAAATAAAAAATTAAAATGAAATACTAAAAAAGTCCAAATAACCCAGAAGAAGGCAAGAAAAGGCAAACAGAATGAAAAAGAGAAAAGACAAATAATAAAATGGCATATCTAATTCCAAACATATCAATAATTGCATTCAATGTAAATGGTCTAAACATACCAATTAAAAGGCATACTGGCAGAGTGGATAAAAAATATGACCCTTAAGGGGAAGGGGGAGGAGGGTTAGGAGAAACTAGGTAAAGGACACAAACAATAATTATGATTTGCAATGATGAACATAGCTACAATACTGATTTGATCATCACATATTGTACACAAATACTGATAGTCAACTCTGCAACCCCATAAATATGTACAATCAATTATGTTTCAATTAAAAAAATAAACAAATGGGGGGAGAAACACGACCCACCTATATGCTGTCTGTAAGAAAATTCACTTCAAATATAATTATATAGGTATACTGAAAAGAAAAGGATAGAAAATGCATGTATTATAAAATACAGTGTTCCAAGTCCTTGCTTTAAACACCAATTTAAAAACTCAGAAAGGGAGGAAGGGAAAGGGTGATAAAAATAAAAATTCTGAACATTTGTAGTCAGAGGTAACACAAGGAACACAGTTAAAAAGAATTCTTACAGATTATGTATTTTAAAGTATACAGAACACACACACCCACATTTGTACTTAAGTTACAAAGCATAACAACATAGTAAGCACCTGTGAACCAACCATACAACCTAATGGCTAGAAAACCCCAAGGATTCACCTCTCTATTTATGTGTTCTTCCCCTATTCCATCCCACTGTCTCACCTCCCCAAACCCTCACCGCCATGAAATAATTACTGCCTTTTTTGTGCCATTTGTAAGAAGGAAATACTGGGAACATTTTCAAGGGTAAAATTAGTGCAAATTCATCTTGAGTAGAAAAACTAATTTATTTCTATCTCCTATTCATACAGCATGGATAGCAAGCAGCATCCCTGCTGCTATGTATTACGCTTCATGGCCAGCTTAAGGCAATTGGGCTGGGCTGGAAGGAATGCTTCAGAAGCCTATGCTCAAACCGACCAGATGTTATTGGACCACAAGGGCTATGACACATTACATACCACCGATTTTGAAATTGCCCATTGCCCTGTAAGAACCCTCCCTAAAAATCTTACAAACCTCCTGCTTTCCTTGGTTTGGGGCAACTGATCTGGCTTAGTCTCCCCTCCACGTTAGTGGAATAAAGCCTTTTGGCTGAAACAGCGCCTGGCTTGGGTCGCTCTCTCCCTTTTCTATGTCTCACCAAATGAAACACTGAAATTTTACATTGGCACCATTCCTATTAAAAATATGAGTTATGTTACTCTCTTGTTTTATTTTCTTTTATTTTTTTGGCAGATGGCTGGCACAGGGATCGAACCCTGGACCTTGGTATTATCAGCACCATGCTCTAACCAATTGAGATAATCGGCCAGCTTGTGCTACTCTCTTAAAGCCTCCACACAACTGATTTTTATGTGACCTCACCCTCAAATATGCTATTAAGCTGATAAAAATAAGGCTAATTTTTTTCAACATCTGAAAATAAAGGTGTTTAAGCATACCACAGCATACTACTTCTATTAGAAAATAGCTCAAGAAAAAATTAACATAAAAAACTTACCTCATGTAAATTCAGTTCTTTTACTTTCTCTTTTAATATAACCTGTAAGACAAAAAGTATGTTCTTATGCCCATTTAAATCTGTAATTGAAAAATTTTCTCATTATACTAATACTTTTTTTTGTCCTTTTTGAGACCGGCCGCACCGCGCTCAGCCAGTGAGCGCTGTGAGCGCACCGGTCATCCCTATATAGGATCTGAACCCATCCCTATATAGGATCCGAACCCGCGGCGGGAGCCTTGCTGTGCTCCCAGCACCGCACTCTCCTGAGTGCGCCACGGGCTTGGCCCCAAATATTTTTCTTTTGTGTATATATATGAGGCTACTTCAAAAAGTTTGTTGAAAAATAAAACATAATATGAATTTTTCCGTGAACTTCTGAAGTTATCTTGTATAGCTCATTGCTTTCATATTTAATACTGGAAAGAATCTTTAACAGTTTGAGAAAGAACATTTTAGCAACATTCTTTTAACTTGAGCAATGATGCAATATTCTCCTGAGAAGCAGTTTTAAAATCTCTTTGAGATTAGGTTAAATTTTGAGAAAAGACATTAACACATGCCCATCTAGACTAAGTGCTAAGATAGGGGGAAAATAAATGAGACTGACTGCCTCAGGATCCAGTAAAACACAGCATTGGCTGATGGGACTGACTGATTAGTAATTTATAAAAGATTAAAAGTAAAGTCAATCTTAATTTTGAAAGTTTTGCTTATTATTATACATCAATGTCCTCAGTAAACTTTATTTAGTATGACCCAGAGTTATGTTAATGGGCCAAAAATTCATCCAATTATTGTCCCTAACCTGACTCTGGTGACTGGACATCAGTTAAAATGAATGCCAAGTGATAAGAAAGCAGATTACTATCTAAAAAGACTTTTTCTGAGAATAAACATAGTTTACTAGAGTTAAATTTTATCTTAAAGTGGAAAAATGGGCAAGTAAAATTGGGGAAAAATCTCTAAATTTTGTGTGTCTTACATTTCTGAACTAAAAGTGATTTTGAGGGCAAATCACATTTTCAGAAGTCACAACCAGAAGCAACCATCCAACTACATAGGGATGTACTAAATTTCCTATTTGGTATATTTTAAAGATCAAAATTATCATCTGTCATGTGACTTGATTAGTTCTATCATCAATTTCACCTATTAACTGACCACAAAGGCCAATTTTACTTTCTAGTTAGCCTACATACAAATATCTTGTAGGTTGTCAAGACTATGATAGAACTGACACAAAAAGATTCGTTCATTTAGAAAACTAAAGCATTCAGATCAAATTATGAATCCCATATGAGACCTATGGAACATGGGGGGTCACCTAAGGATATTGGTATGTACATCTAGGGATGAGCTCAGATTTCAAAGATACACGCACATGCAAACCTAATGGTGACATGGTCCTGTAACAGCACCAGGCAAGGTTAAAGACCCAAATAAGCTGAAATTGGCAAAAATATAAAAATTGAAAAAAATTTTAAAAATGCTAAGGACAACAAAAATTTCATGGTTATGCCCAAAAGAGAATTAAGAAAAATCTAGGCCACTGTTTGGTGTCAGTGATAAAATGTAATGGATGACACATGGAAAAAAACCTATTTTTACTTGGCCTTCAAGAAAAGTTAAGTTTATTAACTTAAAGAACAAATCAGTGAAGGCTAGGTGTTAACAGATATGATTCAAGTTTGTAGACTTCTAGTGTACAAAAGGGAGTCAATGAGATCACTGTAACACAACTGGTCATCTCTGAGGAACTGCTATGTCTTCTAATGGAGAAGGATGAAAAAAATTCACTTAACGGAATCTTTGAATTTCATTAAGTTAACAGTAACTTTAAGGATTACAAGTGACAGCATTTCTCTTTAGCAACATGTTGGCTCAAGTTCCCTGTTAAATTATATTATTATATCATCTGAACTTTCAATAGCTTCAAATAATACTTATGAAAGAAAAGAAGAATATTTAAGAAAATAAATTGATCTATTTTGTACTGCAAATGCAGATGAAATGCTAAAGTGAACACAAGTAAACTGTGGAATATATTATAAAGCCTATGTACTTCACAGGGCCCGGTTTTCCAAAAATTGTCCTTGCAGTTTCAAAACACTGCAAATGCAGATGAAATGCTAAAGTGAACACAAGTAAACTGTGGAATATATTATAAAGCATATGTACTTCACAGGGCCCGGTTTTCCAAAGTCTTGCAGTTTCAAAAATTGACCTTGCAAGGACAGGAAATTTTCCTCAGGCTATAAGTCTCTGGTGTAAGATAAAGAATTGTGGCACAGCAGGTTGCTGGCTCAAAGACAGACTAGTTAGTGATTGTTATGTAAAGATACTGAGAAACTGTGGGGGGAGAAGGAATGTTTGTTAAGATCAAAGCTTTTGTTGATAGGCTTACTGGAATGTCATTTGTCTTGTTTCACTGAAAGTTACCAGCCTATATTGTTAAACTATAACCCTACCTTTGTTCTCTTCCTGTAACTTCCTGGTCTGGAAAATAAATGCAGGAAGAGAACCCCAATTCGGTGCTAATTTCCTGAGGAAGGGACCCCTCTCCCTGGAGGGTTCCAGGGAAGTTAACTGCTTTGGGGCCTCTCACTGCTCGGAAGAGATGGGCTTTGAGTAATCCTTTGCATTTCTGTCACCCAGGGGAAGTGTGGTGACAAATCTGTGGGGGGTGAAGCAACACAAAGCAACAGTAAACCAGTCCTGGTTTAAAATATGAGTGGAAATCTGAGTTCTTAGTTTTTATTTATTTATTTATTTTTCCTTTTTTTGTCTTTTTTTACTGACCGGTAACGGGATCGCAAACCTCAGTGTTGTGCCCATACCAGGGCCGGCAATGAAGCAACACAAAGCAACAGTAAACCAGTCCTGGTTTAAAATATGAGTGGAAATCTGAGTTCTTAGTTTTTATTTATTTATTTATTTTTCCTTTTTTTGTCTTTTTTTACTGACCGGTAACGGGATCGCAAACCTCAGTGTTGTGCCCATACCGGGGCCGGCAATGGGATCGCAACCCTTGGTGTCGCGCCTGCACCGTGCTCAGCCAGTGAGCGGGAACCGGTCTCCACATGGGATCCGAACCCTCGGCAGGAGCGCCGCCGCACTCCCAAGCGCGCCACCGGGCCAGCCCTGAGTTCTTAGTTTTTGGGGAAAAAGCACAACCAAGGCAATCTGAGTTAAATTTCTCACCTGTTTGTAGGCATAAAATTCTTTGTGTGCTTGATGTCTTAGCCTAAAAAAACAGAAACAAGCAGTGTGATACTGAGACTTCCAATATGATAACTTGAAAAAGATGATAACCCCCCCCCCAATTTTTGTTATTACCTTATATTACTTATGGTTTAAAATACAGAATTTTTATCCTGGAATACACTCAAATGACATAACTCTTACCATGTTATGGGAAAGTACCTGGCAAACCACGACATATTACCTAAATGTAAGATCTGGTGAAATCTCATTGAAACAAAATCTCATATTTTAATGAAGATGACTCAATTCTTTCTATATTAATGATAGTCCAGTTGTTTCAATAATATTTAATATATCACATTTTTCTTAATTAAAAAATTTAAGTGTAGCATACATCCAATAAAGTACAAAAACCTTAAGCATACAGCTCAAAAAAAAAAAAGGCATATATCATATAAACTACTACCCATATCAAGATATAGTACATTTCCAGCACCCCTCTAAAATGACCCTCCCTATCAATATCCAGCCCCTAGAGGTACTACTATCCTGATTTTTATCACTGCAGATGAACTATGACTGTTTTGAACTTCACATAAATGGATCAATTGGTATATACTCTTGTGATTGGTTACATATAGTATTCCATTGTATGAATATAATACAATTTATTTATCCATTCTACTGCTGATGAATATTTAGATTACTTCCAGTTTTGGGTTATTATAAATAAAGCTGCTACACAAATTCTTCTACATGTCTCTTAGTTGTCGTATATTTAGTGGACTCATTTTTGTTGAGTATATACTTAGGAGTAAAATTACTGGTCCAAAGTGCTTATACCAATTTCTGCTGCTATGGATGATAGTTCATGAGAATGCTAGTTGTTCCACATCTTTGCCGCTACTTGGTAGGTTCAGTTTAAAAACCTTTTACATTTAAATGAAGTCCAGTTTATCAACTTTTCCCAATTAGGTTGGTTCTTTTAGTGTCCAGTTAAAGAAATTTTTGCCTATGAAGAAATTCTCAAGTGTTTTGTTAAAACAATGTTATTTTACCTATCACATTCAGATCTATGAACCATCTGAAATTGGTCTTTATGTATGCTGTGAAGTAGGGGGTTAAGATTCTTTTTATCCGCATACAGATTTTCTTTTGCCTCAACGTCATTTACTGAAAAGATGTCCTTTCTCCACTGCACCACAGTGGCATGTCTGTTGTAAATCAGGCATATCCAAAATGTGGGACTGTTTCCAGAATTTCTATTCCATTCCATTGGTCTATTTGCCTATCCCTGTATATTGGGTTGAATAGTGTCCCCCCTCAAATTCACATCCAGCCAGAACCTCAGAATGTAACCTTATTTGGAAAAAGGGTCTTTTCAGATTATTAACTAGTTAAGATGAGGTCATAGTGGATTAGGGTGAACCCTGGAAGAAGAGGCAAGTCCACACAGAGACAGAGACAGAAAAGAAGGCAATGTGAAGACAGAAGCAAAGACTGAAGCAATGCAACCAAAGAATGCCAAGGTTTGCCGGCAACCACCAGACGCTAGGAAGAGGCAAGGAAGGATCCTCCCTAGAGTCTTCAGAAACAGCACGGGCTTGCTGACACTCTGATTTCAAACTTCAAGACTTCAGAACTGTGGGAAATTAAATTTGTTGTTTTAAGTCGCCCAGTTTGTGGTACTTTGTTACAGCAGCCCTAGAAAACTAATATGCCTTGTGTCAATATCATCTATTTTTTATTTTTAACCACTAGACACATTTCTCCAAGGTATTTGGTAATTTTTGATGCTACTGTAAATGGTATTTAAATTTTTTTTTCATTTTCGAATCGTTTCTTGCTACCATATAGAAAAAAGCAATTTTGGTATATTGACCTTGTATACAGTGACTTGGTAATTCATATATTTTAATTCTAAATAATTTGTAGAATTTTTTTGATTTCTGAGCGTAGACAATTATGTTGTCTGCAAATAATGACAATTTAAACTCTGCCTTTTTTTTTGTCCTTTTTGAGACCAGCCGCACCGCGGCGTGAGCGCTGCTGCGCTCCCAGCTCCGCACTCTCCCGAGGGCGCCACGGGCTCGGCCCTAAACTCTGCCTTTCTAATCTTCATATACTTAACTTCTTTCTATTCTTTTATTTATTTTTGCAATGGCTAGGTCCACCAGTACAAATGCTAAATAAAAGAGGGGACAGTGAATGTCACTATTAAGTGTGACATTTTCTTCAGATTTTTTGTAGGAAAAAGAGTTCTATTCCTAGTTCAATGATTTAAAAAAAATCATGAATAGGTATTAAATTTTATCAAATGCTTTATTATGTTTTTTCTTCCCTTTTATTGTTAATGTGGTATAATGTATTGATTGATTTTTGAATATTGAAATAGCCTTTAGTCCTGGAACAAACCCCATTTGGTTGTGATATACTACCCTTTGTGTATGTCCCTGAATTAGGTTTACTAATATTTTGTTCATGAGAAAGATTGGTCTATAATTTCCTTGCTTGTAATGTCCTTGTCAGGCTTTGGAATAAAAATGATGCTGGCCTCACTATATAAGTTGAGATATATCTCCTCTACTTCTGTGCTCTGGAAGAGTCATATAAGAGTGGTATTTTTTCCTTAAATGTTTGGAGGAATTCACTAGTGAAGTTACTTGGCTTCCAATTTCTTTGAGGGAATGCTTTAATAACACATTCAATTTATTGAATGTATAACTACTTATATTTTCTATTTCTCGTGTCAGTTTTTTCTTTTTGAAAATTTTATTCTTTTATTTTTATTCACATAACATATAATCAACCATCTTAAAGTGTACAATTCAGTGGTAGTTAGTATAGTCACAATGTTGTGCAACCACCAGCTCTTTCTAGTTTTAAAACATTTTCATCACCCCCAAAAAACACCTGGTACCCATTAAGTAATCATTCCCCATTCTTCTCTTCCCCTATCCCCTGGCAACCTCTAATCTGCTTTCTATCAAAATAGAATTTGCCTATTATGAGTATATTATATCAAGGAAGTTATGCAGTATGTGACCTTCTGTGTCTGGCTTTTCATTTAGCCTAATGTTTTTTAAGTTCATCCTAGTTGTGGTACATATCAGTACCTCATTCCTTTTTATGGCTGAATAATATTCATTGTATGTGTGTACCACAAGTTGTTTATCCATTCATCTGTTATGAACATTTGGGTTGTTTATACCTTTTGGCTATTATAAATAATGCTGCTATAAACATTCCTGTATGAGTTTCTGTCTGGACAGATCTTTTCATTTGTCTTGGGTATATACCTACGAGTGAAAATGCTGGGTCATATGAGGAACTACCAAATTCTTTTAATATTTTCAGGAACTACCAAACTCTTTTCCACAGCAGCCGTACCATGTTCCTTTCCCACCAGCAAAGTATGAGGGTTCCTATTTCTCCACATCCTCACCAACACTTGTTATTTTCCATCTTTTTGACTGTGGCATCTAGTATGTGTGAAGTGGTATCTCACTATGGTTTTAATTTGCATTTTCTTTATGACTAGTAATGTCAAAGATCTTTTCATTTGCTTTTTGGCCATTTGTATATCCTCTTTGGAGACCTGTCTATTTAAGTCCTTTGCCCATTTTTTAATTGGGTTGTCTTTTTGTTGTTGAGCTGTAAGAGTTCTTAATACATTCTGGTATTAAACTCTTATCAGATATGATTTGTAAACATTTTTCTCCCATTCTGCAGGTTGCCTTATCACTTTCCTGTAATGTCCTTTGATGTACAAATATTTTAAATCATTATGTTTTTGGTAGCTGGCTGGTACAGGGATTGAACCCTGGACCTTGGTGTTATCAGCACCATGCTGTAACCAACTCAAGCTAACCGGTCAGACCTTTTCTTATAAGTTCAATTTATCTATTTTTTCTCTTGTTGTTTGTACTTTTGGTGCCAAATCTAAGAATCCATTGCCAATCCAAGGTCATGAAAATTTACCCTTATGTTTTCTTCTAGGAGTTTTATAGTTTTAGCTCTTAATATTTAGGTGGTTGATGCATTTGAGTTAACTTTTGTATATATGTGAAGCAGGGATCCAACTTCACTTTTTTGCTTGAGACTACCCAGCTGTCCCAGCACCACTGGTAAAAGAATTCTTTCCCCATTAAATGATTTTGACACCCTTGTTGAATATGAATTGGCCATATACATTTGGGTTTATTTCTGAATTTTCAATTCTATTCCAATGTTTATATGAGGGTACTCAAAAAGTTCACTGGAAAATGGAATTAAAAGATAACACAAATCTCTCCATGAACTTTTTGAAGTACCTTCGTCTTTTTTTTTCTGTTTACCAGAGACTCAATTATTTTATTTTTTAAAAGAAAACGTAATTTATTAATATTATTTTTTACATTCTAGGATGGTGTTGCGGAGCAGTCGGGAGGGAGAGAGAGAGGGGAAAGGGGAAGGAAACGTGATGGAAGGAGGAGAAAGGAGGACGGGTGGAATTGAGGCCTGTGGCACCCCCCTCATTCCCACAGGGGAGACTGGGGGGATTTCCAGTGGTGGCTTGGTCATTGCTGGGCTGGGTGAAGATGTCAAGGGTGTGTGGCAAAAGCCCTCACCTCCTACCACCCCAGCTTGGGAACCCAGGGCCCTTTCTTGCTGTGGCTTGATGGTCTTCACCGGGGTTGGTTGCATGTGTGGGAGGGGTGTGGCTGAGGCCCTCAGCCCCTCACTGCCCTGGCTTAGGAGAGCCTGGGGCGCTTCCTGCAGTGGCTCAGTGGTAGCTACTGGGCTGGCTGTGTGTGTGTGTGTGTGTGTGTCTGAGATCCTCGACCCCCCACTGCCCTGGCTTGGGAGAGCCTGGGGCACTTCGTACATCTATCTTTATTCTGGTACCACAATGTTTTGATTAACGTAGATTTGTAGTAAGTTTTGAAATCAGGTAGTGTGAGTCCTATTTTTTCTTTTTCAATATTCTTTTGGCTATTGGGGCCCCTTGCAGTCCCAAATGAATTTGAGGATCAGTTTTTCCATTTCTGCGAAAAAGGCCATTAGAATTTTGACAGGGATTGCATTGAATCTGTAGATTGCTTTGGGGAAATACTGCCATCTTAACAATGTCTTCTAATCCATGAACATGGGATATCTTTCCATTTATTTAGATCTTTAATTTCTTTCAGCAATGTTTTATAGTTTTCAGTGTACATGTCTTTTACCTCCTTGGTTAACTTTATTTCTAGGAATTTTATTCTTTTGGATGTTATAAATGGAATTGTTTTATTTCCTTTTCAGATTGTTGACTGGTGGTGTACAGAAACACAACTGATTTTTGTGTGTTGATGTTGTACTCTGAAAGCTTGCTGAATTTGTCTATTAGCTCTAGTAGTTTTTGTGTGGATATTATGGGAATTTTTATATACAGAATCATGTCATCTGCAGAGATAGTTTACTTCTTTCCAATTGTATGCCTTATATTTCTTTTTCTTGCCTAATTGTTCTGGCTAGAATTTCCAGTACAATGTTGAATAGCAGTGGTAAAGCAGGCATCCTTGTCTTGTCCTGATCTTAGGGGGAAAGCTTTTAGTCTATCACTACTGACTATGATATTAGCTATGGGTTTTTCATAAAAGCCCTTTCTTGGGTCAGTTTTGATGTACCTTATTTTTCCTAGGAATCTACATAATTCATCTAAAATTTCAAATTATAGTCATAAATTCATAATATTTTTTGTGACCTTTTAATGTCTATAGGATTTGTAGTAATGTCTTTTTTTATTTTTGATATTAGTAACTTATCTTTTCTCTCCTTTTTCTTGATTGATTAGTTTTTCTAGAGATTCATCAATTTTATTACTCTTTCCAAAGAACCAGCTTTTGGTTTCAATGATTTGCTCTATTACACATTTGTTTTCTATTTTACTGATATCTGTGCTTAGATTTTTAATTTTCTTCCTTCTACTTGCTTTTGGGTTTAATTGGCTTTTTTTTTTTTTTTTACACTCAATGAAAGGAAATCTTAGATCATTGGTTTTCAATTTTTCTTGCCTAATACATGAATTTAAAACTATAAATTTCAGGCTGGCTGGTTAGCTCAGTTGATTAGAGTGCGGTCTTACAACACCAAGGTCAGGGGTTTGGATCCCCATTCTGGCTGGCTGCCTAAATGAATAAACTGTAAATTTATCTTAAGTCAAATTTATTAATTGGGTGGTTCAAATCATCTCTATCCTTACTGGTTTTTGTCTGCTTATTTTAGAGGAGTACATTTTTATATAAAGAAATAAAATGCACTCTGTTAGAATTCACTAAAATGAGCCTTGATTTGTAACTTCGTTTTGCTTATTTGAATTTTTCAATTGGATCTGCATATTTCCCAAAAGCAGAACTTATTACTTCCAGCTACAGCATGGACCAAAATATTTTCTTCAGTCTGTGTCTCAAAATTCATCCCTTCTAGGGAGTGCTCCCTTAAATTGGCTTCACCCTACTGATTACTCCTTTACTGTATGTCTCATTAATTACCTAATACTTTACATTGCACTATTTTATCTTTGCTAAATAGATATGTAGAAGTATCTAAGAGGGCATGGTTAACAATGCTGGACAGTGCTGGAGAAAATGATAAAACCATGCAAGCCTATGGGCACTACAAATTTGTGGTCTCCATACTCAGCCTGACTCTCCACATTGTTCTCTAATCCTTCTATCCATTCATGCTCAGTATCCTAAGCTTTCAGGTAGTGGCTGTTTCAAACCCTGCCACTCTCTTCAAACTTTACCCTACTATCTCCTACCCTATCATCTTCAACAGTCAATTTTCTACTCCACAGAGAAAGAGGGTTGTCAGGTATTTAAGTTCTTTCATTCCCAGATCCATATACCTACATGTGTATTGTTCTCTACAGTTACCCTCATCTCTTTCTTAGGAGAAGATATGCTCCTGCTCAGGACTAATACTGCTATATCTCTTAGGTGTGTCTCTTCTCACCTCCATGATTTATTCTTTCTCACAAATCCTCCACAATTGGCTTATTCTTAATATTATGCCTACATCTCTATCTTAAAAAAAGCCAAACACCAAAATACTTCCTTGATTCTACAGCAACTTCCTCTCCCCACAACCTAATCTTTTCTCAGCCAAGATTCTTCAAAGAGGAGGTTATATTCCTTACATCCATTTTCACCTGCTAGTCAGGCTTTGCCTCATTATAGCCTCACCATCCCCCTATCCCATGCTACTGAAACTCTTCTAAGGAAGATTAGGGATACAAACCTAATTGTCAAATGTAATGGGAACTTTTCAATTTTTATCTTACTGGGCCTCCTTGGGAGTAGCTGACATAACTGACTGTATCCGCTGCAACCTTACTTGTCGGGCACCTCTCTCATGATTTTCCTCTTATCTCTTGCTATCTCTTCCCAGTTTCTTTTATGGGTTCCTGTTAAATATCAATGTTCCCCTAGGATTCTGTCCTAAACCCATTTGATTTTACTATACATGTTCTTTCTAGGGGATAACCCTGGCTTCAGTTTCTACCTATTATTACACAATCTCATATCTCAAGACCAGACTTCTCACAAGCTTTAGACCTATATATCTGTATACTAGACATCTCATCTGTTACACAGGGAACTCAGTCCCCCCATGTCTGAAATGGAATCTATCATCCTTTCACCCAAAACTTGCCCATGCATTTCCTATCGCTGTGAAGTAATTGCTATCTACCCAGCTGCCTAAGCCAGTAGTCCAAGAGAGATTCTAAACTCATCTCTTTTTTGTCTTTAATGTCTAGTCACTAATTTCCGTTTATTTTCACCTCTCAAATATTTCTCATAACTGTGACATCTTCTCTAGCCGTGCTTTCATTATTTTGGTTCAAGACCTCATAATTAATATTAACCCCCAAGTTTCCCTCTATTTTTAGTTTTTAATTTTATTTGTTATATAGGTACATATTTCAGTCATATGTAGTTCTACAGTGTTAGTAACAAAAATTCAGTAGTCCTCTGCCCCCTTCCCCAGAATAACCACTCTCTCCCCTTTTAGCTCATTATTTTTATATTTACTTCTATGTTTCTAAATAATTTGCTTGTATTGCTACTTCTTGATTTTTCAGTTTTAGGCATATCTAATGACTTCCTACCAAGGAAACCATTCACTTATTCACCCAAGAAATATTTAGTGAGTACCTAACATTGTGCTAAGCACTGTTCTAGGTGTTTGAGATACAGCAAACAATAAATATCCATCTGGGAAGAAAGAGGAATAACAAACATAAATTAGAATATTATATGATTGATTATAAAATAAGATCTCTCTTAGCAAGTTAAGATGTCCTTCTTTTGTGCTCCAGTAGTGCCCTGTTCGTAGCCCTATCACAGTCAGCAGATTCAATACTACAATGTTGTGTAATATTGTGGTTGGTGGTGGGTATTTCATTTACACCTAAGATGTGTTCCTCCTATGGTTGTGATGAGTCTGGCTATGACTGGAGGGAGCTCTCTACATGAGAACAGAAGATTCTCCTGGGAAGGTGTTGGAGAGCTTAGGTGATGCTCAAAAATAGCCTGGGTAATTTTGGAGGAGCTGAATCCATGGATCTTCAGATTAACTGTAAAGGCTTGTTAAATCCAAGTTTACCATTTGAAGGGTTAAAGGTAACAAATTAGGATTATCAGACAGAAAAGCTCCTTACATCATGATTAAATTTTCAAAATGGTACCAATAACTAGTAAATGAGTTTAGAAATGTTTGAGTATGATTGGCTTTTCTGATTAAACATGATAATTTTATTTTAAAAAAAGGATACAAGAAAGATAAAGTGAAGTACAATGATAATGCATGAAAACAAATGCAATCATTTTTTCTTTATCTTATTTACTTGACTATTTAAAGGAATACAATGAGGAAAAATGGAGTTTCATAACTCATTTCTCAAAAAATTTACCCCAAATCACAATTGGTATAGTAATGTTTTTCTTTAAAAAAAAAGTTAAAGGCTCAATTCTTTGACATAGTAATAAAAAATATACTGTGAGCTATATATTTTAGAATTAAATTTTTATATATGATAACACAAACATTTTCCTTTTTTACATTTTGTTATATTTTTGTATTAATTTTTGTCTCTTTTTAAAAATAATGTGGTTTTGAATATTAAATTCACAAATTTCTGAGTTAAACCACCATTTGTAGAGGAATTACAAAAAATATCTAATAGGTCTGAAAAAAAGAACATATTGTAATGTTCTGAGGTCCTGCTTATGCTATGGTTAATTCTCTAATTTAAAAAAATGCGGAATATTTATATGACATTTATGAAACTGTTGCAGTAGTTCTCCCTTATCTGTGGTTTCCTTTTCTGCAGTTCCAGTTACCTGTGGTCAATGGTTGTCCAAAAATATTAAATAAAAAATTCTGGAAATAAACACATAACTTTTATTACAGTATATTGTTATAATTGTTCTATTTTATTATTAGTTATTATTGTTAACCTCTTGCTGTGTCTAATTTATAAATTAAACTTTATCATAGGTATGTACGTATAGGAAAAAACCAGCATATATAGGGTTCAGTACTATGTGTGGTTTCAGGCATCCATTGGGGGTCTTGGAATCTATCCCCTGTTGATAAAGGGGGACTACTCTATTAAAAAAATGTTAGAAAAAGGAGAATTTCTGGAAATAAGCAGATTTTAAAAAAAGTTTTTCCTGAAGACTATATTAATCTCAAGTATTTAAATTTATTTCTCTGAGCAAGACCTAAAAATCACAAGCAACCAACACATCTATGAGATATAAGGAGCAACTGCATTTTGTGAGAACTTCAGAAAAGACTCACTTTCTAAGATGAAGTAAACTTACTTGTCAGAATATCAGAAACTACACACTAAATTCATTTGAATTTGACCATCAGTCTAATGCTCCAAAACACTGCTGGCAATTAACGAATTACTGAGACAGACATCTGATGATGGTATTTATCTGAACCATAATCATATATTGTGCATACACTAATAACTATTATATGTACAGCTGCTTAATAAAATTCAATTTTCTACTCTCTTACTCCACAAAGCTCTTTGAACATTACCATATAAAATTTTTTATAGTCTCAGTTTTGGCTTTGAAAATTAGGCCCTATTTAAAAACATAAAAAAAGTTAAAATGCTTGCTTAAGTAGTTACGAGTGATTCAGTCATGAATCTTTACTGGCTAAATCCATCATCCCCTCAGGTGAGATGTTATCCTTCATCACTTGTCTGTACATTTGCTGCAGGGCCTGTGGAATATTTAGTGTTTTATGCAGATAACCAATCACCTGAACATCTGACTAGTCTGACAACAAATGGAAGCTTAAAATCTTGATAGACCATAAGAAGTTTTTTTACAGGCTTTGAACTTATCTTGGACATTGTTTTCTGATCCCTAAGGTCTTTAGCTAACAATGATGCAACACCCTCTTGAAAAGCAATTTTTTTTTTTTTGAAAAGCAATTTTGAAATCTCTGTGAAAGTAGATTAAATCTTGGGGACAGACAATGAGTAAGTGTAGACCAGGTGCTAATAAGGTGGAAAAACAAATGAGGACAATTTTCTCCCATAGAGTGAAACATTCCAACAGCAGATAGGATTAAAGATTGTATAGAGTTATTTTACTGATTATTACCTCACAGAAGATTAAAATGTTAGGCTACTTTAATTTTTAGAAAATTTGCCAATTATAATACTTATAAAAAAATTTTAAATCTGAGGGTAGACACTTGATTTATTATTGTTTAATATATTCTGAAGTAAGATAGAATGAAAATTGATTACCTAATCAAGTAGCAACAGAAGAGTAAACTAAGGATGAATACAAATATAGCAGTCCCAAAAACCACAATATATATGTTGAGAGGCAGATTCTGGAATCCAATATTAGGCATCCTGAAGTTGTAATGTGGGAAATCCGAGCTCATGGATGAACTGTGGGAGAAGAAAAAAATTGAAAAAATTAGGAAATTAGGAAAAAAATAAAGACTACAAATAAAGATAGCATTATTTTTGTATCTATAGAGGCAAAAGTTTTCTAATGCTTGACCCCCTTTGAAAGAAATATGATAGACAAAGTGTTAATATTCTTGCCATTCATTCATCATTCATCACGCCAAGTATTTACTGGGTGCTTATTATGTCCCTGGCATTATTCCAGACACCGGAGAGCCTATATAAAAAACTTTGCTTGGGGCCGGCCCGGTGGCGCACTGCTACAGTGCGCTGCTTGAGAGCGCAGCGGCGCTCCCGCCGAGGGTTCGGATCCCACATACAGACCGGTTCCCGCTCACTGGCTGAGCGAGGTGTGGGCGCAGCACCGAGGGTTGCGATTCCGTTGCCGGTCCCGGTCCGGTACGGGCGTGACACTGAGGGTTGCGATCCGTTGCCGGACACGAAAAAAGACAAAAAAAAAAAAAAAAAAAAAAAAAAAAAAAAACTTTGCAAGTTGCATTCATTCACTAAAACGCATTTCACTGAAATAATGCCAGTGATCAACAAACATAAAAATGTGCAAAAAGAAAAAAAAAGTTTCAGAAGTTTCAAGTTTTTGCAAGCTCTTTAACCTTTAACTTATTAACTCGACTCTTAAAGTAGCAATATTTATAATAGTAAAATATTAAAAATAAGTTGAATATCTCATAAGGAGATAATGACTAAATAATTACATAGAGTCATATGTCACAATATTATGGGGCCATGAAAATCTGTTTTCAGTAAATTTTAATGTCAAGAGAAATATAAAGATCTGTGGAAAAAACTAAGCAGGATATAATTGCATACAAAATACGATCCCAGTTTTGTAAATTTGTATGTGTGTGTGTATGTGTGTGTATATATATGAAAATGTTAACAGTGGCTTATGGTTTACTAGTCATTTTGATTTTCTTCCTTTTTTTTAACCCCCTTTCTTAAGTCATGCCCTGTTCTAAGTATCTTACTGACATCATTTTATTTAACTCCACATCAAACTTCTATGGTAGGTCCCATAATTTCTCCTCATTTTATAGATAAAGAAACTGAAGCTTAGAGAGTTTCAGTCACATAGCTATGACTGGCCAAGTATGTGTGGGTGCTGGGGCCTCTCCAGATCTAAAGCCAGTGAGTGTTCTCAGCCCGTATGCTCTACTGCCTCTCTCATGTGTAACTTTTATAATTAGAAAACAGCAAATGTCTAAACATTAAGCAAGGGACTATTTCTGTGGATTCATCTCCAGATCTAAAGCCAGTGAGTGTTCTCAGCCCGTATGCTCTACTGCCTCTCTCATGTGTTACTTTTATAATTAGAAAACAGCAAATGTCTAAACATTAAGCAAGGGACTATTTCTGTGGATTCGTTTGGTAATACTGATCACTACAGAGTTAAAGTTACACAAATGAAGGTTGCCCCTTCTTTTAGGTGATGAGCTATAGTGATAAAGTAGCTCATCACACCTTCTTGCTAGAACTTTCCTTGTCACTTTTATTCCTTAAAAAGTAAAGAGCTCCTGCTAGGCCTGCTTATTAAGATCAAGGACTGATAACTGAATTATAACTATGCTTATTGCCAAAATTAAAACAAAACCAAACCCTACCAAGCAAACAAAACTTCTACTTTTATTTATGCAAGGTAAATTAAAAATGAGTTCACGGATCTTTAGTGTTCTTGTTGGTTCCCAGATTATACTTATACTGTTAACACCACAGAGATGCTGACTGGCTTTATCTGAAACCTAAGTCTTATTATTACTTTAATTTTCATCCTCTAATAACTATACCAGGAAGTCAGTAGCTGCGAAGAACAACTTCATCCCATGGAAACTCTTCTCTGAGGACTTTCAAACATAAATAATGGGTAATATTTAGTTTTGAACCTTTGGCCATTTTCTAGGTTGCCATAGTTAAAGCAAGTGCTTTTACTCAAATATATAATTTCCTTTTTCCTACACTCAGATCTTCTTAGGAAAGCAGGGAAGGATACAGGAGTGAGGCCAGTGGTCTAAGAACGTTGCCTGCAGTGGTCCTCACCCTGGAGTGGTACTACCAAGGAACACTTAATAGAATTCTGAACAGAGACACAGACACACAGAGCATTAGAGGTAGTGCTGCCATTAGAGGAAACAGACATCTGCCTCAGTGTTCCTGGGGACTGGATGCTGAGACTTTGGTGAGTCTGTACTACCTGTCAGGGAGTTACAATTAACTCCCATTACCAAAGGGGTGGAAGTTGGTAGAGGATATGTTGATTCAGAATACATTTTAGGAATTTTTCTCTTTTCTTTTGGTAAATGAAATGGATTAGCTGCAATTGATATGTTGGCCCAACAGTCTTAGTAGATGATGGATTATTCAAGGATGTTAATCCTGGTCTAGTGATGCATAAGTTTTTATAAAATTTTCATCATAACATTTTTTTCAGCATGAATATTAATCTTTTAAAATAAGATAATATTTTAAAAAAGAGCTACATATTCATCATCCTAGCAATAAGCATTCTTTGCTACTGAAGTCTTACAAATGTAAATTATTTGGTAATTGCTCCTTGTGGGAATGAAGAGGAGAAACAGAACATAGAGTGCACTGTTGGATATGACTTGTCATTTCCAACTTCATTCACATGAAAACCTTTCTTTTCCCCTTATGTAATTCAAAGTTCCTGAAATCTCTAGCCTCAACTTAATTTTCAAACCACCTAATCAGTTTATTAAAAACAAATACAAGAGGATCTGAGTATTTTATTAGCAATAAGATTTCTCACCAAAAATATGTAAGAGGGACAGATTACATGAGATTTGGATCTCTACAGGACCTGAGTTTAACAACATATGCCACGGCTAGACGGGCTGTAGCAGCATTTCTCAAAACATGTTTGGTAGCCACATTCTTCTTAGATCAGTTCCTGTTCCCTGGACAATATCATCTTCCCAGTAATCTGTATTCTACTTTTACTTAAAAAATGCTCAGAAAGGGAGACACGGGTAATTATACTGCTGAATTTTTGTTTCATATAAATAAAGAGTCCAAGAAAAATGACTTTAGACTTTATGCACCCATGTTAAGTTTACAGGTCAGAGTTTGGACAAATGAATACAATCGTATTACCAGCACCCTGTCCTAATCAAGATACAGAACATTTACATCTCCCCAGAAAGTTCCCTCATTCCCCTTTGCAGTTAATCACCTGTCCCAACCACTGATCTGATTTCTATCATTACAGATCAATTTTCGTTATTCTAGAATTTCATGTAAGTGAAATCAATCTTTTGTGTTCAGCTTCTAATCACTCAGTAGTTCTGTGAAAGAGTCTTAACAAATAGTTACATAAAATACTTCAAACTATATTCCTAGTGTGCCCTAAATATCCCACAGCTGCAGCCTATTAAAATTATTAATCTCATCTTTGAACATATCAACTTTATGGTTAGTCCGTTGACATTTCTTTCTATACAAAATTCCTGGTTATCCTTTCTAGGTGGTGTTGTTTCCATGGAAGAAATTTTCACCATGTCCTTTACTTGGGCCATTCCTTTCCATTTTTAGGTCTTTCTTCAGTGGAGCATTTTCTACTTTTTTTTTTTTAAGTCTTCAGCAGATAAAAGGTAAAGTTTGATTCACCCACCATATTTTTTCCCAGTCAAAATCTAAGGAAAAGCAGGATCTCAAGAGATTCTCGGGACTGGAGCAGTAAAGCCACTTTTATTTTGAGGGCATCTGCTGATCTGGGCAGATCTCCTGGAGCCAGGGGAACAGGAAGCCCAAGCTCAGAGTCTAGCCCAGGTGGGGTCCTACATTAAGTGAGGAGGAAATGCAAAGAAAGTAGATACAGCCTTTCCTTTCACTGTTGCTGTTCTTTGATTACACAGTTGTCCCTCAGTATCCATGGAGAATTGGTTCCAGGGTTCCCTGAGGGTACCAAAATCCACGGATGCTCAATTCTCTGATATAAAATGGCATAGTATTTGCATATAACCTACACACATCATCCCCTATACTTCACCCTTTGTTTTTTTTCTTTTTCCTTTGTTATCCTCCCATATATTTTAAATCATCTCTAGATTACTTATAATACCTAGTACAATGTAAACAGTTGTTATACTGCACTGCTAAGGGAATGATGACAAGAAAAAAAAGTCTGTACCTGTTCAGTACAGAGGCAACCATCATTTTTTCCCAAATATTTTCAATCCTCAGTTTCGGAAATCCATGGATGCAGATCCCATGGATATGGAGGGCCGACTATATTTACCTTTTAATTCCACAGAACCATGGAAAAAGCCTCTGTATCTACGGTCCTATACATCTGCTGGTAGGAAACATGTATAACTGATGCACACATAAGATGATCAACACCTGGAACTATTTAAACATTCTTGTTCATTTATCATGTTTCTTTTATTTCATTCCCTATTTAAAAAAATGATTTTTTCCCCTCAAGTATATTCTGAGAACTCTCATCAATTCATCCTCCGTTTTTATATCTTTGATGTTATTTCCCTCTTAAATCTTTATGCATTATTTTCTTGCTTCGTCATCCAACTTCTCTGGATTACTCTTCAAAATCTCTTCAAACACTACTTCTGCTCTTCTTACATTAACTGTGTGATGCTGCCTGCTTAGGCTTGCAGCCTGTGTATTACTATTCCTTTTTTCATCTGCGTTCTCTATACATTTTGAGGGAGTCACAGAACACACCAAGCAAAAGGTCTGACCAGGCAGCTTTCTTTCCCTCCCTTGTTAGCAGCATCTACCAGGAGAGATTGCTGGTTATGTTTACATTTGGGCACACCAAAGTGCGCTTCAGTCCAATTCAGCAAGGCACTGAGTGCCAGGTGCTGTGGGAAAAAATGAACAAGAAAAGGTGTGCTTAGGAAAAGGGAGAGGTCTGACATGACAATATTGCTCACTTCAGAATTCTGCCTAGGATTTGATTTTCTCAGAAAAGAGGAGAAAAATTTTTTCTTTCTCTTCCAGTTTTATTTTCTGCATTGTGCCTTTTTCAAGGCCTACCTACATAATAAACAGGCTTTTGTGGCCAGGCCTACGTTAGGACCATGAACTTAATTACCCTTTAAAAATTATGTGTAGGACTGGCTAGTTAGCTCAGTTGGTTACAGCATGGTGCTGATAACAACAAGGTCCAGAGTTTGATTCTTACACCAGCCAGCTACCAAAAAAAAAAAAAAAAAAGATGTGTCTATAGAGGGGTGCACTCTGGGTTTCCAAAAGCAAACTTGGGAAACATACAGTTGGAACTGGGAACACCAACAAATTTGAAGACTTTCTGCTACCCAAAAAAAAAAAAAAAAAAAGATGTGTCTATAGAGGGGTGCACTCTGGGTTTCCAAAAGCAAACTTGGGAAACATACAGTTGGAACTGGGAACACCAACAAATTTGAAGACTTTCTAATGTCAAACTTATGACATGCTCAGTATATACTCAACGAAGAATTAAATAATCACCATAATCCAAATTCAGAACATTTTTATTATTCTCAAAAGGAACACTATACCCATTAGCTGTCTCTTTCCTTTCCCACTCCCAGTCCTAGGCAACCATTAATCCACTTTCCATCTCTAAAGATTTGCCTTTCTAGACATTTCATGTAAGTGGAACCATATAATATGTTTTTTTGTATGTCTGGCTTCCTTCATTTAGCATAATTTCTTCAAGGTTCCTTCATGTTATAGCCTGTATTAGTATTTTGTTCCTTTTCATTGCCAAATAGTATTCCATTTTATGGATATATATCACATTTTCTTTATTCACTTTCCAGTTTTTTTTTTTTTCTACTGGCAATATTCTGTTGTGTTTATTCCTGTCTTTTTTCTAAGCATACAACAATAAAACATACATATGTGGTCATGTTATTCACAGAATTTGATATCCTACCTATTTTTACTGAATAAAGTGGTCTTGAATTCTTTCCCTTCCCTTTATACATTCTTCATAAGAATTTATAATTTTAATTGCCAAAAAAAAAAAATCTTTCATTGAATGGATATACCATAATGTAAAAGATCTTACAGTGGTATTCATAATTTTACAGCTTTAAAATATTATTTTGTATATTTATATTTTTACAGCTATTAAATATTTATTTTGTATATTTGTTATTTTGTATAAAACTTTAAAAGCTATGAAATTAAAAATATATATCATATTAACAACTGATTCCCCTCAGCATGCAATTCAACCAGTACATGGTTTCTCTATGTTTTCATAACCCCTCAAAGGCTGGGAAGAGCCAGCAAGTTAGACACTGCTCAAGGATATTACACTCCAACATTTAAGGTCACATTCATGAGGGTCCATTTGCAAAGAACAGATTCCGTATTGAGTCACACATGGAGAACTGAAGGTCTGCTTGTAAAGTTCATGTGCTGAACGCCTATAGCCTGTAAATCAGAGTTCATGGGTTTGTGATCCAACCTGTTCCTATAGTGATGTATAAAATGGATGTTGTTACCTGGACCTAAGATGAGGGTTTTGCCTTGCTGGGCTGGAATCACCTTGAAAATCAAAAAGAGAGCCAGTCACTGCCTGCCACAGGCTCTGAAGGCTTCCTGACAGTAGATTTGACTTTATATGGGGGCTCTGTCCCGAGGAGGCAATTTCTTCACTTTTTTTTTTCATCCCCAATCTTTTATAAATTTCTCTCTCAGGATCAACATAGATTTCATGAGAATACCCAGTCCATTTGCAGAAAGGCTCAGTATGATGGTAGGATGACTGCCCAATCACTATAAGGGTAACATGTGCTTCTTGTAAGAAACTCTTGGGGATTTTGGCCAGGTCTTCTATGTATTCCTTGCGTATGTAACACAGGAAATGCTGCTGTATGACCGGGCTGGGGTGGCCATTGTGCCTCGTGCTGAGGGCCCAGGGCTTGTTCCTAATAGGCACGGGAGGGCATGTGGCCTGGATCTGCCTCATATGATGGACATTTGGACCAGCTGATGGACATTTGGATTGGTCCCACTTTTTGGCTATTATGAATAATGCTCCTATGAACATTCATGTGAATTTGTTTGTGTGAATATATGTTTTCACATCTCTTGGGCATATGCCTAGGAGTAGAATTGCTGGTAACTCTATGGTTAACCTTTTGAGGAACTGCCATGCTGCACTGTTTTCTAAAGTGGCTGCACCATTTTACAATCCCAGAGCAAATTATAAGGGTTCCAATTTCTCTAAATCCTGTCCAAATTTATCTATCTGATGTTAGCCATCCTAGCAGGTTTGAAGTGGTATCTCACTGTGGTGTTAATTTTCATTTCTTTAATAGCTTAGTGATGCTGAGCATCTTTTCATGTGCTTATTGGCCATTCATATATCACTTTTTTGTAAAATATCTATTTCAATCTTTTGCCCAATTTTAAATTGAGTTATTTGTTTTCTTATTGTTGAGTTGTAAGAGTTCTTCATATTTTCTGGATATAGGTGCTTATGAAAGTTGATGAAATCAGTTTCTGTCAGAGCCAGATAAAATAGGGCTGGGAAAGGCAAAGAGGAGGGGGACTCATGCTTGTTTGTCTGAGATAAGAATTGTTTTCAAGGATTTTCTAAAATCCATCAGAAATTCTTTCACATCCTTCATGCATCTTCTGCTTTGCACGTATAAACATGTTTTTGTGACAAGGTTTATCACTAGACATTCTTTAGAACTGCAGTTATTCAGATAAGATGCTCTGAGAAGAAACTGCCCAGTAATGGCATCTCAACCAATGAACTGACAACAAATCTGACTTTGAGCCTCCAAAACCAATGAACTCTGTTTCTAAGAAGCTTATGAGAACCTCTCCCTTTTTGCCAATAAAAACTTTCTCTTACCCTTCCCTTACTGAATGCATTCATGGCTTGCCATAGTATGCATTCTGGATTACAATCCTGTTTTCTTTTCTTTTTCTATTTAAAAAAAATTTTATTTTAATTTTTGTTTTATAATCCTATTTCTATTCCTAAATAAACTCAGCATATTTGGAGATATTTTTCTATAATGTGTTTCCTAGGTTAACATGCTTTATCAGATGCAGAACTTGCAAATCTTTTCTCCCAGTTTTAGGCTTGCCTTCTCACTTTATTAATGGTTTTTTTGAAGTGCAAAAGTTTTTAATTTTGATTAAGTTCAATTCATCAATTTTGTCTTATTCCTCATACTTTTGGTGTTATATCTAAGGAATCTTTGTCTAAATCAAGGGCATAAAGATTTACTCATATGTTTTCTTTTAAGGAATTTCTACTTTTAACTCTATGGTTTACATTGAGTTAATGTGTGGTGCAAGGCAAAGGTCTAAATTCATCATTTTTCATGTAGACATCCAATTGTCCCAATGCTACTTGTTGAAAAGACTATCATTTCCTCATTGAAGTGCCTTGAAGGTCTAAATTCATCATTTTTCATGTAGACATCCAATTGTCCCAATGCTACTTGTTGAAAAAGACTATCATTTCCTCATTGAAGTGCCTTGGAACCTTAACCAAAAATCAATTGACCATCATGTAAGGATTTATTTCTGGACTTGGAATTCTGTTTCATTGCTCTATAAGCTTTTCCTTAAGCCAAAAACACACTGTCTTGTTTACTATAATTTTGTAGAAAGTTTTGAAATCAAGAAGTGTAAGTCCTTCAACTCTGTTTTTTTTTTTTCCAATATTGTTTTGGACATTTTGAGTCCTTGTCATTTCATATTCTCTGCAAAAAAAGCTACCTGGGATTTTAATGGAGATTGTTTTGAAACTATAGATAAATTTGGAAAGAACTGCCATGTTAATTACGTTGTCTTCAAATCCATGAACATGGTCTTTCTCTCCATTTATTTAGATTGTCTTTAATTTCCTTCAGCAATGTTTTGCAGTTTTTATGGTACACATTACACTTTTTTTTGTCAAATTTATTCCTAAGTATTTTATTCTTTTTAATGTTATTGTGAATAAAACTGTTTTCCAAATTTCAGCTTTGGATTATTCATTGCTAGTATCATTTTGTGTCTTAGAATCTAACCTATGTCTTTTGTAGACAGTATAGAATTGGATCTTGTTTTTTTTTTTAAATCTGCCAATCTATGCCTTTTGAGTGATTAAGCTCACATTCAATGATATTATCACTATCTATTCACATTCAGTCTTAGAATCTAACCTATGTCTTTTGTAGACAGTATAGAATTGGATCTTGTTTTTTTTTTTTAAATCTGCCAATCTATGCCTTTTGAGTGATTAAGCTCACATTCAATGATATTATCACTATCTATTCACATTCGCTGATATTATCACTATGGTTGGATTTATGTCCATTTTGGTATTTGTTTTCTATATATCTCATGTCTTTCTTCTAACTTCTTTTGTATTAAGTAGATATTTTCTAGTGTACGATTTTAATCCCTTGAATTTTAAAACATTTTTTCTTAAATAAAATTTTATTGAGGTAATTATAGATTCATAGTAGTTATAAGAAATAATCCCTTTATACTTTGCCCAATTTCCCACAATGGTGATATTGTCAACATATATTCTATATATTTTGTAAACCCAATTATAGTGTCATAATTATTGCTTTATACAATTTTATGTCATTTAAATATGATTAAAAAAAGGAAAAATGTATTTATATATATTTTTATTTTATATTCATGTACATATTTACTGTTTCCAGTACTCTTCATTTCACCTGTGGATTTGAGTTACCAGCTGGTATTATTTCATTGCTCCAATATAGCCCCATTCCCTACCCTGCTCTTTGTGCTATTATAGCCATATAAATTACATCTTTACATGTTATAAGCCCAATGATACATTTTTATAATTACTGTTTTACGCAGTTGCCTTTTACTTTTTGAAACAATTAAAAGAAACAGTAATGAGGGATGCTGACTATGGTATTATAGCTCACTTTTCTTGGTCATCTCACCTTTTTTCTTCACACCAAAAGCTGTGATCAAGCAAGTCTTCCAGTGTCATATAACTCACAACTGAAGTCTTAAGGTCCAACCAGTTCCTCACAGCTTGATCATATTGTTTATAATTTTTTTCTCTAACTTGTTCATTAGGAAAAGAAAGCTTTTAGCAAATTAGAAGTAACTCACTTCTTTGTTCTCTGTTAAGTATCTTTATGGCCTCTGAAACATTATTTTATAAAAAATTTTTTCGTGTGGGTAGGTGAGAAAAAAGTTAAAGTTTCAAAAATATATCACTGATCAGTAGAAAAACCTAAGCTTTCTGATCAAAAAGATATGCTGAGTCCCAGAGAGAATTATTTTTTTAAAAAAGATCAATATTTAGACATCTCCTGGTAAAATTTCTAAATTCTAGGATAGAAAAACTATAACAAGCTTCTGGAAAGAAAAGTCAAGTTGCTACAATGGAAAGTATATGGAACTGTTATCAGATTTGTCTTAGGCCATGGGTAACAGAGTGGGCTTGCTTGTGAAGTCAAAGAGCCTGGGGTTTAATCGTGGATTTGCCAGTGACTTTTGGCATGTTACTTACATTTTCTACGCCTCAGTTTCTTCATCTGATAAGAGAGACTAATAGTAGTAACTACAGTCATGTGCTGCATAACAACATTTCGGTCGACGATGGACCGCATATATGAGTGTTCCCCATAAAATCATAATGGAGCTGAAAAACTCCAATTGCCTAATAACAACATAGTCATTGTAATGTACAATAGCACAATGCATTATTCACATGTTTGTGGTAATGCTGGTGTAAGCAAACCTACTGCGAAATACATTGAGGAGCAGTGCCTAGCTGACCGATGGGGTCACTCTCCCAAAGGTATCTCAGACTTTTAAGATGGAAAGCCAAGCATTTGACACATTAGATTCTGACTCCAAGTGAGAGGGTTGTTGTCTACTTTAGAATTCTTACATTTTAAAATCATTCCCACCCATCCCCATCGTAAAATAATAATTAATAATAGCTAACACTCATTGAGTACTTGCTGAGTGCCAGGCACAATTCCTACCTGTAATTTAATTTTCATAACTTTGTGGGGATAATTTCATTCTAATTCCCACTTAACAGATGAGGAAAGTGAGGCACAGAGAGACTTAGCAACCTAATTAGAGGGCCCATACTCATGCAACTAGTAGCCAGTATACATAGTAGGAAAATTAATTGTTAGTCCCTTTCGTATTACACTTTAGCACAATGACAAAATCACCTAATGATGTGTTTCTCAGAACACATCTCTGCTGTTAAAACGATGCATGACTGTACTTCATAGTTTCACAGCAATTAAGTGATTCAACACATGAAAAGCACTTAGAACAGTACCTGTGTACATTGTGTGTACTTGAGAATTGTTAGTTATCATTATTAACTAAAACACTGAATAATAAAATATAACAGAATCACTGTCTATATCTCCATTAAAAGACAGTCAGGTAGCCTTCTGATTCCAGAAAAATGGAACAGAAATACATTCCCCTATTTCTCCAGCTAAATACAACTAAAAACCCTGCACTTTATATATGAAACAAACACGAAGAGACTCTGAAAGGTGAAGAGAAGTTTTCATATATCCCAGACTTGGAGCTGGAGAAGTTGGCAAACCAGAAATGCCAACAGGTAAAGACAAGAAAAGCCCCAATGAACCTGTTCTCTTTAGCCAAAGGGACAAAAGGGACAGCCTAGCAAGAAAGAAAACTTTTAGACAATAACTGCTCTATTCTAGCTAGTCAACCCAGAGAAATTGTGGCCACACCCCTACATGTGCTAGCAAAGGCCTAATGGAGAGCCTAGATTTCTACCCTTGACAGGATGTAACAAGATGTCCCTTGCTGTCCTGCCAGGATAGTGTCAGAAAAGGCCAAGTAGGACGTTGAAACTTTTACCCCACCAGGTGGTAATGAAGACCTACCTCTGTGATATCAGTGGAAACCACATGTGGACCCTGACTTCCACCACTATCCAGCAGTAACAAAGTGACTATACCCCTCCCTACTGGGGTGGTGACAAAGGAAATCTAGTGGAGAATCAGGAATTTACCACCACCCGCTTGAAACAAGCACTCTTACTCCTCACAGCCAAGGAGGTATCAGTGAAAGCCTAGTGGACAACTGGAACTCCCATTCCTGACCAGCTATAACAAGGAACCCCCCAGGCTCCCACTCCCCCATGTCAACAGAGGTTGAGGGGGGAACCTGGACCTCTACCCTCACCTGGCATTAATAAGGCGGCACTATATCCTCACCTTTTTCACTGTCAGAGCGGTATTAGAAGAAGCCATCTAACATGAAAGGTTTAAATAAAATCTAGAGTATCATAATACACAAAATGTCCAGGCTTCAACTGAAAATCACTCATCATACCAAGAGCTAGGAAAATAACAAATTGAATGAAAAAAGACAATCAACAGATGCCGATGATGATGACAGAAATGTTAGAATCATCTGACAAAGATTTTTTAAAGCAGCCATCATAAAAGTGTTTTAACAATTATGAACATGCTTGAAACAAGTAAAAACACTGACAGTCTTAGCAAAGAAATAGAAGATATAAAGAAGAACAAAACGGAAATTATAGATCTAAAAACATAAGAATTGATTGGTTAGAGTGTGGTGTTACAACACCAAGATCAAGGGTTTGGATCTCCTTACCAGCCAGCTTCCAAATACAAACAAACAAAAAACCTCATAATAACTGAAATAAAAAACCTCAGTAGATGGGCTCAACAGCAGAATGGAGTGAAATGAGAAAAGCATCAGAGAAAAAGAAGATAGAATAATAGAAATACCCAATATGAACAACAGAGAGAAAACAGACTAAAGGAAAAATTAACAGAGCCTCAGAGACATGTGGAATTATAATAAAACATTTAACATCATGTCATTGGATTTCCAGGAGAGGAGAAAGAAGGCAGGGCAGAAAAAGTACTCAAAGAAATGGCTAAAAAATGCCCAAATTATGTAAAAGACATAAATGTACAGATTTAAGAAGGAGAGCAAACGAAACAGAATAAACTCAAAGAAATCTACATCAGGACACATCCTAATGAAACTTCTGAAAACTAAAAACAAAGAAAAAAAATCTTGAAAGCAAACAGGGAGAAATATATATTGCCATTAGGGGGAAAATAATTTGAAAGACAGAGATTTCTTATCAGTAATGATGGAGGAAAGAAGAAAGTGACACATGTTCCAAATGCTGAAAGAAAAGAGCCATCAACCCAGAATCCCATGTCCAACAAAAATATCCTTCAGGAATAAAATAGGAATCAAGACATCCTCATATGAAGAACAACAAAGAGAATCTGTTGCCAGCAGACCTAGTCTGAAAGAATGACATAAGGAAGTTATCTTAACAGAAAAGAAATAAGAAAAGGAACCTTGAAACATCAAGAAGGAAGAAAAAACATGGTAAGCAAAAATATGGGTAAATACAATAAACTTTCCTTGAGTTTTCTAAATTATGTTTGACAGTTGAAAGAAAATTATAATTCCTTAATGTGGTTCTAAATGTATGCTGAGGAAATATTTAAGTATATTAAAAATAAGGGAGGGTAAAGAGACATAAAGGGAGGTAAGGTTTCTAGTCTTCACTTGAACTGGTAAAATGATAAAACCAGTAGACTGAATATATAATACAATACCTACAGCAATCACTAAGAAAACTATATGAGGATACTTCAAAAAGTTCACAGAGAGATTCACATTACCTTTTAATTCTACTTTTCCACAATTTTTTTTAAGTATCCTCAAAACACTACAGAAAAATCAAAATGAACTCCAAATTATTCAAGGAACAGAGAAACAAAAAACAAAGAGGACAAACAGAAAACATAAATTAAAATGTCAGGTTTAAGCCCTAACATATCAATAATTACATTAAATATAAATGGCCTAAATATGCCAATTAACACAGAGATTGGCAGATTGGATTAAAAAACATGATCCAAAAATATGCTGTTAACATAAAACTCACTTCAAAAATAATGATAGAGGCAGGTTGGAAAAGATGGAAAAAAAGATATGTATGCAGGTATTAATCAAAAGAAAGCAGGAGTGGCTATATTAATATCAATGTAGACTTCAGAGCAAATAAAATTACCAGAGAAAGAAAGAAATATTACGTAATGATAAAAGGCCAATCTACTAAGAAGACATAGCAATCTTAAATGTGTGTGCACAAAACAAAAGAGCTGCAAAATATGTGAAGAAAAAACTAATAGAAATGATAGGAGAAATAAGGCACACTGAGCTAGTGCCTCAGGCCACCTCAGGGACCTGAGGCATGTAGCCAGTAACTGGACCCCCTCCCACAACCAGGCACACCGTGCCAGTGCCTCCAGGCCTGACAGGGGACCCAAGTCATGGAGTAGGGGACCAGACCCCCCTCCCACAACCAGGTGCACTGTGCCAGTGCCTTGGGGCCCAACCGGGGCCCCAAGGCATGGAGGAGGGGACCGGACCCCCTTCCCACAACCAGGAACACTGGGCCAGCACCTTGGGGCCCACACAGGGACCCAAGGGATGGAGAAGGGGACCAGACCTCCCTCCCACAACCAAGAACACTGTGCCAGTGCCTCGGGGCCTGCCCGGGGACTGGAGGGATGGAGCCAAGGACTGGACACTCCCCACAACCAGGCACACTGCCAGCACCAAGGAACATGCCAAAAACATCACCTCCATGTGGGTGGCCCACCACAGCCACCACAATAACCATGGCTGTCACGAAAGCAGCTAGATGCCACAACCACCATGCAGATGGTCCACCAGCCACTGGAGTGCATTGACACAAGGAGAGTCACCAGCAGAGATGAAGAAAAGAAGGACTTCTCTCTCCATAAAGCCCATCTCAGAGTAATAGAAGAAGCATCTGCTCTATGATAATATTGGGGGACCTGATCACACCTCTCAGCATTGGACAGATTATCTAGGCAACAAATCAACAGAGTAACCATTATTCTTTCAGAAGGAGACAAGAAATGTAGGGTAATTAGAGGGGGGAGGGGAAGAGATTGGACGAGGGGCATAAAGAATAATTATGATTTGTAAAAATATATATGCTAGTAATATTGATTTGATCAACATATCTCAATGTTGAATCCCCAAAACATGTATAATCAATTTTGACTCAATAAAAAAAAAAAAAAAAAAGAAATGATAGGAGAAATAGACAAATTCACAATTATATCTGGAGACTTCAAAACACTTTCTCAATAATTGATGGAAAATCTAGATAGAAAACTAGTAAAGGTAAAGAAAAACTCAACACAATTAGCCAAGATCTAATCAAAATTTATAGCAACACCCCCTTAGCAATGGCAGAATACACATTCTTTTCAAGTGCCTGCAGCCCATATACTAAGATAGACCATATCCTTGGCCATATAATGAATCTCAAACATCTGAAAATTGAGGTCATATACAGTGTGTTACTGCACACAATGGAATCAGACTAGACATCTGTAACAGAAAGATAACAGGAAAATCTCCAAACACTTGGAATGAGCCATGGGTGAAAGAGATCTCAAGAGAGATTTAAAAATATATAAACTGATATAGATAATTTGATAATAGATAATTTGAACAGTTCTATAACTATTAAAGAGATTGAGTTGTCACTTAAAAATTCACAAAAAAGCTCCAAGCCCAGATGATTTTTTACCAGAGAATTCTACCAAATGTTTAAAGAAGAATTAACACCAACTCTTGACAACCTCTTGCAGAAAACAGGAGAAAACACTTCCCAGGTCATTTTTTGAAGCTAGTATTACCCTGATAGCAAAACCAGATAAAGTAAATATAGACACAAAAATTCTTATAAAAATATTAGCAAGTAGAACTCAGCAATAAACAAATATAATTTTACACCATGACAAAGTAGAGTTTATTCCAGGGATTCAAGGCTGGTTTAATATTCAAAAGTCAATTGTTGTAATCTACCATATTAACTGACTAAAAAAGAAAAATAACATGATTATGTCGACAGATGCAAAAAAAGCATTTGACAAAATACAACTCATTTATGATAAAAACTCCCATAAATGTAAGAATGGAAGGGAACTTCCTCACTTGATAAAAAGCATCTACAAAAACAAATAAACCAACAAAACCCAACCAACCAAACAATAACAACAAAAACTGTATTTGTAATGGTGAAGGACTAAATACTTACACTCCTAAGACCAGGAACAAGGCAGGGTATCTGTTCTCACCACTCTTATTTAACATAGTACTGGAAGTTCTAGCCAGTGCAATAAGGTAGAAAAGGGAATAAAAGGAACACACAACAGAAAAAAAGAAATTAAACTGCCCTTGTTTGCCAACATCATTGTCTACAAAAAGAAACTTCAGAGATCTACCAAAAAAGCTCCTAGAATATGTGA
Organism: Galeopterus variegatus; assembly: GCF_000696425.1. Classification (NCBI taxonomy): domain Eukaryota; kingdom Metazoa; phylum Chordata; class Mammalia; order Dermoptera; family Cynocephalidae; genus Galeopterus; species Galeopterus variegatus. Next base: position 29,066 of record NW_007731257.1, on the reverse strand, counting down.
GTTCAGCCAGGTTGCAAGATGAACATACAAAAATCAGTTGTATTTCTATAAACCAGCAATGAACAATGAAATTAAAAATACAATGACATTTACAATTGTTAAAAAAAAATACAAAGGAGTAAATCTATAAGACATGTACAGGACTTACATGCTGAAAACTACAAAATGCTGATTAAAGAAAACAAATAAGATCTAAATAAATGAAGAGACTTACTGTATTCATGGGTTTGAAGATTCAACATAGTAAACGTGTTCTCTACAAATTGATATACAGGTTGGTTTAAGGTAATTCCTATCAATCTCTCAGCCAAAAAGCTTTTGTAGATAGAAACAAGTTTAAAAAATGTAGACAAAAAGAAAAATAAATAGCGGGTCCTAGCAGCTCGGGCGGTGGGAAGAGCGGCAGCCGCCCAGCAGCCCAGCTCTGCAAAGGCTCTTGGCGTGCCGCCATCCGCAGGCACCCAGCACGCACCCTCCCCGCCGCCAGGATGCCCAAGAGGAAGGTCAGCTCAGCCGAAGGGGCAGCGAAAGAGGAGCCCAAGAGGAGATCGGCGAGGTTGTTAGCTAAACCTGCTCCTGCAAAAGTGGAAACGAAGCCAAAAAAGGCAGCAGCCAAGGATAAATCTTCAGACAAAAAAGTACAAACAAAAGGGAAAAGGGGGGCAAAGGGAAAACAGGCCGAAGTGACTAACCAAGAAACTAAAGAAGATTTACCTGAG